>NW_017308772.1:34093-37636 GCF_000935625.1 Nanorana parkeri | reverse complement strand
TTAAAATGGAAATTTTCGGAGAGTAAGCCATTGATCCCCTGGAAAGCAGTTTAGAGGAGGCCTCTGGCTTTCAGGGACTAATGTCGGCTTTGCAGTCATAGAGGAAATATTTGGATAATCGGTCGGGCAGATGACGGCGATAAACTCTCTTCTTGATTTTTTTTTTTCCTTCTTCCCCTTAATGGTTTTTGGAGCGTCGGCGCTCGGCGACACTTAAAGGCTCATTCCACCCCTCGCCGGCAAACGTATCCTTTCAAAGCCGCAGGACGCACAGTAGTTAACCCTTCATGATCGGTCTCGTTCTAATATTTTATACAGGCTCTTGAAGTGTCCCGAGTCCCAACATTGTTGGATTTAACCGATGAAAGATGGGAGAGAGCGCGTCAGAGTGTCAGAGACTGTCACCTCGTAGAGATTCTCTGACCGGATGGACCAATCACAATACATTTCCCAATTCAGTGGTGAAAAAGGGGAAGATTCCTTCACGGTGGCGACCAATCAGCTTCTCTCTTTCATTTTCAAAATTTAAACCGAAGAGAGAAGCTGATTGGTCGCCGTGGGCGACGGCTCCAGATTCTGTCTGCTCCGGTTGCGATAAATTCCCCCCCAACGTGCGTCTACATGGACGCAGGCACCCCCTGAATGGCAACAAACAAAAAATCTGACCACTATCTCCATGTCACCCTGTGGATACTTCAAGAGCTTGCGCAGGCATAACGCAACAAAATGGACGATGGACATTATCACACAACTGATTATTATTATTATACAGGATTTATATAGCGCCGATAGTTTGCACAGCGCTGATAAATGAATGACATTCCTTGTCTTGAGTGTTTTGTTGCACTGAGCTTTGAACGATAAAACACCTATGCGTGAAAGGGAACTTAGGGTTTCATTCCTGGTTACTTTGCTGTTACTGATGTTCATAACTAGTAAATAAAGAAACTGCGTTACAATATCCGAAGTGCAATTATCTCTCTTTTGTTGTATAGGAATGCTCAGGGACGAGCATTCAATTCTTTATCAGCCACCACTAACGACTATCAGTCTGGAGTCCCCAAGAGACAGCGGTCGGGGGTGGCCGGTCCAGCATGCCAGTGTCTATCCAGAATCCCAATATCAGTTTCGGAGGGAGAGACCCTTTAAGGAAGCCGGAGATGCCGTTGTTTTACTTAGTTCCCCATCAAGGAAGAACAGATCGACTTAAAGAAAGAGAAGCCCCAAAATCTCACACGCACGCCATCCATTCCCCGCACATCCATATTCATCGCATCCCAAATTTGCATCACACTGAGGACCGTCTTTCCCGCATTCAGTGACGGACTCCCACCCCCACCCTCCTCCTTCCCTCAGCCCACCTACCGTCCTCCTTGTCTAGGACCATCATCTCAGGATCGGCTCGCTGGGTCCCTGCTCCGTCTCCAAATCCGACCAGTCCCTGTGACGAGCCCCCACGTCGTAGCCCAGGAGAAAGTCCGCCAGCAGCCACAACTGCCTATGTGAGACGACCCCGCTTGTCCAGCTTCCCACCTCCGGAGCCCCGATCACATCCCGGAGCCCGAAAAAAGCAGCACAAAAGGCAATCCGGCTCACTTGGTTGGCATGGAGGCGGCACACACCGGCGACCGATCAGGGCAGCACCGTCGGCTCTCCCCTTCCGAGACCGTTCGATCGGCGCGGCATAATCTGCCTCAATGGAACGTTTTTTGGAGATTACTGGCGCTGCCTCTCCTCCGCCAGTTCATCAGCTTTGTACTGCTGCTACTGAATACATTCCAGGATCAGCTGCTTTATTCTTGTGACAAGGCTTCCTGGGGAACGAAAGGCAGCGCCGGCCTCCGAGCGCCACCTACAGGACGCAGCTCGCTACCACCACCAGCACCACAGCGGTCAACCTGCAAGTTCCGCCGTTCCTGCGGCCAGCTGATGATAAATGGAAAAAAAAAGGAGGACCTGTACGGGCTCTAAAAATAATCAGCTTTGGTTTTTTTTGTTTGATGGTCAAAATTTTCCAGAAAAATTTGGAAAATTTTGCCAAATTTTGCAATTTGCGGAAATGGATTGGAATTTTGGTAAAAATGTTGAGAATTTTGCCAAATTTCGCAAATTGCCAAAACGATTTGGAGTCAATAGGGAAGGAGAAATAAGGGGGGTTTCAGGGTGCAGTAGACCTTGAATGTCTCCTGAGGGTTATGGAAAGCTCCTTTCACCCACCCCAGACCTGTTCTTGTGGACCTTCAATATTTTACAGAAAGAAAAAAACAGACGATTAAAAAATGTAAAGCAATAATAGACAGAAAATAGTCAAATACACACAAATGGGAGGAAAAATGTATACCGAGAACACCAAGGACGCATTTCATCTCCCCTCTTTGATAAGACTGAGCTGCCAATACGCTCTAACCTGCCAAAAATCAAATGCAACACACCACTGCCCACTGCCATGCACCGCGGACTAATAATAATAATAACACAAGTGTCACCAGATCACAAGAGTCTAAATTGGGCCCTGGACTAAAAAAAACTAAAATGCCCGAAATATAACCTTCACACCCCCAACCCCTTCCCCCTCCCCCCCAAAAAAATCTCCCTTTAAAAGATACATTTTTTTGCATACAATTCAACCAGCAAAACTGAGAATTGTCATTTTGGTCAAATTTGCTAAAAGCTACAAAACCAATTTTACCAAAATTGATCTCCACACACTGAACCACCTACACACTCCCAATCCCGAATCGCAGGCAGGAAGAAGCATTTCCTCAGTCTCCCCTCCCGCAGTGATCAATCTGCTGCAGACAGGATGAAGCATGTCCTCAGTCTCCCATCCCCCACTGAACTGTGTACTGCAGGCAGGAGGAAGCATTTCCTCAGTCTCCCCTCCCCCAGTGATCAATCTGCTGCAGGCAGGAGGAAGCATTTCCTCAGTCTCCCCTCCCCCAGTGATCAATCTGCTGCAGGCAGGAGGAAGCATTTCCTCAGTCTCCCCTCCCCCCAGTGATCAATATTGTAACTTTGTATCCAGTCACAGGGTGAGAGGCTGCAGCAGGGGGCTTATCTGTGTCAGCCATTTCTGAGCACAACCAAGAACTGAACAGGGCACCAGGATTTGGATGATTGTGTCATCTCTGAGCCGCCATCTTAGTCCAGCAAGTAGATGGTGACCCTTGGGTGATGCCTGAACAAAGATGGCGCCGTCCTTCTGGAGAGAGAAGTAGATGAAGGCATCGTCAGGGGGAGTCATGTGATCTCTGCGAGAGGTAATACAAATCTAGAAGGGTCACGCTGACATCACTAAGCATGCTGCACTGAAAATGAGGGCCGGCATCTTATGGCGAGTCCAATTTAATAATTAACCCCCTAACACTAAATTCATTTTTTAATTAATTTCTATCGACCTGCCGATATCTGGTGCCTGATTGGTGGGTGTACAAGGTGCACATAGTTGATGCGGGTGGCGGGTAGCGGATTACACGTTGATAAAATGTAGCGATTGTGTCGATTTGGATATTTTGCCGTTTGATTGGCCGTCTCCTTCTCTTA
>NW_017308772.1:30801-33987 GCF_000935625.1 Nanorana parkeri | reverse complement strand
TAAAAAAAAAATAGAAGATTCTCCAGTCACCATTTCCGGATAAAAATCCCCCAAAATCATTAATTTCTGGTTACGGTTCGCAACCCCCTCTCCCGGGGCGCCGGGCAGCCAAAACCGCAGCGCGAATCGTAATTCTCCCGTAATTTAATTATTAGGAAATAGTGACACTTCCAGTGTTGGAGGACCAACGAAGATGAACGCGCATACGCCAGCGAATGTGTCATAATCTCCCGGCCCCTACACTAATTGGCCGGTTGAATCGGAGCAGATCGGCACAGATTGGTCCACACATACTACGCTTGTGATGCCAAACAGACCGGGAGAGGTGGGAGGGTTTTCTGTTTACAGTATTAGAAAAGTTCAAGAACTCCACCCAGAACGGACACTTCTCTGAAGAGCCTGAGAATGTTGTGTTGGAGAAACACGGAATAGCTTGGCTCAAAATCTGATCTGTTACCCAATTCATGGCCTTGCTGGTAGCAGAATCCATACCCTGGTCTATTGTCTTGTCTGTAGCCTATTTTGTAGACTAGTCCATAGCCTAGTTCATGGTCTTCTCCACAGCCTGGTCCATAGTTTCATCCATAGACTGGTCCATAGCCTGGTCCATAGCCTGGTCCATAGCCTGGTCCATAGAATGGTCCATAGCCTGGTTCATAGCCTGGTCCATAGCTGGTCCATAGTTTCATCCATAGCCTGGTCCATAGTTTCATCCATAGACTGGTCCATAGCCTGGTTCATAGACTGGTCCATAGCCTGGTTCAAAGACTGGTCCATCACCCAGATGATACCAATGATGATATCTTTAGGATTAGTCCAAAGCCCAGTCCATGCCCTGAACTGTAGACTGGTCCATAGCCTAGTCTACACCTCATCCATAGATTAGTCCAAAGCCTGGTCCATAGACTGGTCTATAGCCTAATCTATATCCCCATCCATAGATTAATCCATAGCCTAGTCATCAACGTAATCCATAGACTGGTCCAAAGCTCTGCCCATAGCCTAGTCATCAACGTGATCCATAGATTGGTCCAAAGCCCAGTCCATAGCCCGAACTGTGGACTGGCCCATTGCTTAGTCTACACTCTCATCCTTAGAATAGTCCATAGCCCGATCCAAAACCCAGTCCATAGCCTGAATCATAGCCGGGTCCATAGTCTGGTATACATCCTCATCCATAGATTAGTCCATAGCCTGGACCATAGCCTGGACCATAGCCTGAACCATAGACTGCTCCATAGCCTAGTCAATAACTTGGTCCATAGACCGGTCCGAAGCCGCGTACATAGCCTGATTCATATTCAGGTCCACAGTCTGGTCTAGATCTTCATTCATAGATTAGTCCACAGCCTGGATCATAGCCTGAACCATAGTCTGGTCCATTGCCTAAACTGCAGACCGGTCTATAGCCTAGTTTAAACCCTTATACATAGATTACTCCATATCCTGGTCCAAAGCTCACTCCATAGCATGAACCATGGACTGCTCTCAGGGTCTCCTCTCCTGCTTCTTCCATGGTGTGCACTCTGCCATGCTAGCTGGAAGCCATGATAACTAGCCTATAAGCAGCATACTTCCTCACTGGTGTGCCAATACATGGCATATAATCCCATATTGAGCTGTAATGCAAACTGTTGTTAATGACCATGAATAAGGAAAAGAAGCAGTAATCGGCCTCAGGATCTCCAGTTTATTCCCGCCCTATTAGGTCTAAGGCAGTTCTGAGACAGGAAAGATGCCCTATGGTTGGAGAATGTCTAAATATTATCATATCATAATACTATTTTTATCCATATGTTGGCTATTCAACCCTCACCCAAACTTTAGCCTTGAACTCAACATTCAAATTAACCCTTGACCTAAAAGTTCAATCTATTCCTTAATCCCCTAAATCCTAACTCAGACCTTTAACCCTAACCCCTAAACTCAACCCAACCTAAATGAACCTTTGCAGGAACATAATTGCCTTGTTGATCATCAGATCTATGCTTGCCGAGACTTCCTGCCTTGTGCCGAAATCTGCCAGCACCTGGCACCAAGGAAGCCTAAAATGACACTTCTCTGAGCTCCTCAGTGACAGACCAGATTTTCCAACCAGAATAGTGACCATCTCATCCTCAGCTATTGTTATCATTTAAGAAGTCAAAGCCCCCCCCTGGGGGGAAACGATTTGTAGACGAGGACTAGAACAGAGAAAGCCATACTTTGCCACTACGTTTTACCTGCATTTCCTCCAAATTACAAACGTTTGACATTGAAGTGTGTGACGGGGGTGAGCAGGGTTGCAAATGGAGAAAAGTGTAAAGGGTGGAGAAAAAAAATGATCCTGCAAGAGGACAAAACGCACTAAACCACTATGGCTCGTATCTCTTTGCAGATCCCCCCCTTCCTCCCCCCATGACTGGTTATTGGAGTGGTATTGTCACATGACTGAAGATAACTGCTGATCATGGCTGCCACCTGTGCACCCTTCTCCATGGAATGTACTTTTGCCATAAATGAGAACTATGGCGTTAAGGCTTTTCCCCATAATTCTCTTTAGGGTAACGGGAGGACACAAACTAGCGTCCTCCCATCACCCTAAGCTCGGTATATAGGGAGCTACAGCTCACGGTATACTGAGACGCCGCAGCTGAAACGGATCCCGACAATTATGTCTGGATCCGCCCAGCTGCGTGAGTGACAGCTGGCTCTGCCTATCTAGAGGCAGAGCCAGCTGTACCCGCCCCCACCCCCGTCCTTTCCGCCAGTCAGCCTCATAGTTCTCCTTTAAGTCTTCTATAGTCCCCGGCTGCTTCGTTTACATTTGCATGGTTTGCCGAACCGAGATCAAGATGGATTCAGGTTTAAATATGAATCAAAAGCTCATCCCTAATGCGCGTGGAACGCTTTACCGCCAATTGCCTCCGATCGCCACGGTTTTCCTGCAAACTCCTGTTTCCGGCCAGGTCCCGGATTCTGACCTGATTTTGTATGTATGGCATCCCCAGAGCCAGCTGTACCCGCCCTCCTCTCCCGTCCGTTCTGCCAGGCAGCGCTGGGGAATCCAGCCCCTCCCCTGTCACGGCAGAGAGCCGTGACAGGATCGAGAAGTGAGCGAACGCCGGTATGTGTTCCCTCACCTCCCGATCTACTGAGCCGGGAGGCTCAGTAGATCGGGCTATGAGGTGAGTGAAAAGCACCCCC
>NW_017308772.1:26138-30127 GCF_000935625.1 Nanorana parkeri | reverse complement strand
CCCCCCCCCCCCCCTCATCGTTCTCCTTTAAACTCTCAACCTCTTTTACATCCCGGCTCTTCCTGCCAGAAAATCCCTTTATCTTCATCCGTTGGCTCTGGCGGTGCCAGGGTTAGCACACGGCGAGGTTTCGCTCTATCACAGTAAACTAATCGCGTTGTTGCCGCTCATACGCATGACATAAAGCTCGCGTGACAGCTTTACAACGCATCGTAATAAGTCAAATATTTTCACATAAAGATTACTCGACCCAAAAAGATAAAAAAATGATTCTGCAAATGCAGTTTTATAGAGGACGCGATAAACAAGTGCGCCGCCATTATTTCTGCGCCGGAACTTCACAAACTAAAAAGTTATTTTGTGTCTTTTTTTGTGATCTTTTCAGTTATAGGAATAGAAAGGTTTGCTGATGCAATCAGAAGAGGATGAGCAGGCAACATGTTTTCTCCACAACTTCCAGGTTTAGCTGACCTCTGCCATCTCAGGAAAGGTCGAAATTCCGGAGATTCAAGAAAACTTGTCCGGCTGAATTATGGGAACTTAGGTATCCACCTCACGCTTGCTTCAGCCTTTGACTCAAACATGCAGGCCAGGAGCCTCAGCTTGCAGCCTACTCATGAATGTGAAATGGTGAGATGTTTAGTGGGCGACTTTGCTGATGGCCATTGAAGAACATTTTGATGGCCACTGAAGGACATTTTGATGGCCACTGAGGGACATTTTGATGGCCATTGAAAGACATTTTGATGACCATTGAAGAACATTTTGATGGCTATTGAAGAACATTTTGATGGCCACTGAAGAACATTTTGATGGCCATTGAAGAACATTTTGATGGCCATTGAAAGACATTTTGATGACCATTGAAGAACATTTTGATGGCTATTGAAGAACATTTTGATGGCCACTGAAGAACATTTTGATGGCCATTGAAGAACATTTTGATGGCCATTGAAAGACATTTTGATGACCATTGAAGAACATTTTGATGGCTATTGAAGAACATTTTGATGGCCACTGAAGAACATTTTGATGGCCATTGAAGAACATTTTGATGGCCATTGAAAGACATTTTGATGACCATTGAAGAACATTTTGATGGCTATTGAAGAACATTTTGATGGCCACTGAAGAACATTTTGATGGCCATTGAAGAACATTTTGATGGCCATTGAAAGACATTTTGATGACCATTGAAGAACATTTTGATGGCTATTGAAGAACATTTTGATGGCCACTGAAGAACATTTTGATGGCCATTGAAGAACATTTTGATGGCCATTGAAAGACATTTTGATGACCATTGAAGAACATTTTGATGGCTATTGAAGAACATTTTGATGGCCACTGAAGAACATTTTGATGGCCATTGAAGAACATTTTGATGGCCATTGAAAGACATTTTGATGACCATTGAAGAACATTTTGATGGCTATTGAAGAACATTTTGATGGCCACTGAAGAACATTTTGATGGCCATTGAAGAACATTTTGATGGCCATTGAAAGACATTTTGATGACCATTGAAGAACATTTTGATGGCTATTGAAGAACATTTTGATGGCCACTGAAGAACATTTTGATGGCCATTGAAGAACATTTTGATGGCCATTGAAAGACATTTTGATGACCATTGAAGAACATTTTGATGGCTATTGAAGAACATTTTGATGGCCACTGAAGAACATTTTGATGGCCATTGAAGAACATTTTGATGGCCATTGAAAGACATTTTGATGACCATTGAAGAACATTTTGATGGCTATTGAAGAACATTTTGATGGCCACTGAAGAACATTTTGATGGCCATTGAAGAACATTTTGATGGCCATTGAAAGACATTTTGATGACCATTGAAGAACATTTTGATGGCTATTGAAGAACATTTTGATGGCCACTGAAGAACATTTTGATGGCCATTGAAGAACATTTTGATGGCCATTGAAAGACATTTTGATGACCATTGAAGAACATTTTGATGGCTATTGAAGAACATTTTGATGGCCACTGAAGAACATTTTGATGGCCATTGAAGAACATTTTGATGGCCATTGAAAGACATTTTGATGACCATTGAAGAACATTTTGATGGCTATTGAAGAACATTTTGATGGCCACTGAAGAACATTTTGATGGCCATTGAAGAACATTTTGATGGCCATTGAAAGACATTTTGATGACCATTGAAGAACATTTTGATGGCTATTGAAGAACATTTTGATGGCCACTGAAGGACATTTTGATGGCCACTGAGGGACATTTTGATGGCCGCTGAAGGAAACTTTGATGGCCACTGAAGGAAATTTTGATGGCCGCTGAAGGACATTTTGATGGCCGCTGAAGGACATTTTGATGGCCATTGAAAGACATTTTGATGGCCGCTGAAGGACATTTTGATGGCCGCTGAAGGACATTTTGATGGCCATTGGCTTTAACAGAACTTTTCACTATATTGAAAAGCCACAAGCACCAGTATCCAAGAGATTTGATACAGAAAGAATGCTCCACCAATGGTTGAGAGTTGGAAAATGTTTATCTTATCATTTTATATGTATCATTATTTTACCATGATATATTAACATTTTAGGAAAACACATTTTGTGGGTTCTAAGGAACCTGCTTCATTAGGGCTCAACAGACTGAAGGAAACTGGACTGGAATGGTGACAGGTGGCAGAAAAAGCTTAAAAGGACCACAAGTTGAGTATCTGTGAAAAGCTGGCTCCAGCAGGTGATTCAAGCAGCACTGCTCTTCTACATCTCTTACATTTTGTCAGCAACACCTTCCAGAGGCCTCTTCATGCATAAGAGCAGGTACACCCAAGTCTCTGCCCTCCGCTGCATATATATACACATCTACATATACATGACTTTGGACCCAAACTCCATTCCTTTCCTGAACTGCCTGGACTTTTTTGGCCTGATGGAGAGACAGACTTGTTTTGGCATTTTGTTTTGGCCCCCATATAAAAAAAAAAGAGGCCACGAACAGTTGGACCTGAATGAGACTCTTTTTTTCCACAACATGCACGTCCGCCGTATGGTGGACACTTGAAGATGTTCCCATATGTTGTTGCTTTTAACACATCCAGTGCAGCCATTAGAAATTTTGGGGGCCCCTTACACGGCTTTAGGTTGCCCCCCCCCCCCCCGCTGGACACGGGGCTTAGTGACGCGCTGGACACAGGACCCACCTGAGAGTGACCCTGCAGAGCCCACCCTAGATGCTGCACAGCCCATCTGAGACTGTCTATGGTGGGCTCTGAACGGGTCTCAGGTGGGGCTGGTCAGGGCTGCATCCCTCCCTCCCTCCTTTCCTTCCTTCCTAGCTCCTCTTACCTGCAGAACGTGACGTCACTTCCGGCCAGTCCAACATCAGACGAGCAGCATCGCTGATGGGGGGCCCCAGCTTGGCTCGAAGCCACTGGAGCGGCAATGCTGGGGCCCTGCGCTGCTAGGGCCTGGCCTCCGCCTCCTCGCCCTTCCCCGTCGGCCGATAGTCATGTAAGGGACTATCCGGGCCCCTTATATGAGTATCGGGCGTACCCCCCCTGATGGCTGCCCTGAACACATCATACAACACACAACACATCCAACAACTGGTTAGGCCACAGCTGACCTATACCCTGCCCACTAAATCCTGTACTCTTTGCCAATGTTCTCATTAGGTTTATAACAGCATTGTTATATGACATAAGTTTTACTGATTTGGTGGAATCGAACAACTACGTCAGGAGGACAGTTTCAACTAAAGCCCAAGGAACCGGGTCCAATAGCGAAATCACAGTCTGCAGAGTGCAGTAACCCGTAGCAATAAACTGCCAATCACCGTTCACCGTTACGACTGGACTAAGCTCAGGCACGGCGCTACCGCAAGGCAAGTCAGGCGGCCGCCTGAGGGCGCTGCAGGGTGAGGGCGGAAAAAACAGGGCATTTTGACAAGTACTTGTACTTGTCAAAATGCCCCGATGTTTGCGCTATGTTTTTTTT
>NW_017308772.1:19889-25914 GCF_000935625.1 Nanorana parkeri | reverse complement strand
GGGGGTTGGTTGCGGGGTGGGGGGGCACAAAAATTCAACTTTGCCTGTGTTGGCAAAAATCCTAGCACCGGCCCTGACTAAGCTGGAATCAGATTGGTTTTTGTGTGCTATTGCTCCTTGCAGTCCTCTTCAAGTCCCTCATTATTCTTACTCCTTTCTGGTAATTAAAAAGTTGGAGGTCCAGCCTTTGATACGTTCACTTTGATCTTTTGCTCAATTTCGCAAAGCTTGAGCACAAGGATCAGGATCTTTATTTTCGGCCATGTGACTCTAATTGTCAAACTGTCACTTTTTCTGAAGTCAGAATCCTTATCCCGGTGTGTTAGCTTTGTGAACCGAGCCGTACGTCTGACACAAAAAGAAAAAAAAAAGAAATGCCTGAAATTGAAGCCTCCAATAAAGAGATCCGTACTGTACAATTTAATAAAGACAACTGCAACAAGAAAGCCAAAGTCTTCTGCTTGCAAAACTTTTACAACTGGAAGGCCAAGAGTCACTTCCTGGCCTTTGTCCTGATGGACAATAACACAGCTGAATATCTAGAAGACTTCTTTGTGTCCCTTCTCTGTTTCTCAAACTTCCAGTCTGCGTCTGGGTGGCGTGGCGGGGTCTGATGCCCGACCCTTTTATACCTCAGTGTAGATAATAAATATACATTTAGGAAAGGAACCTTTTTTAAAGAGAGCTTAAGAGACGCGGTAACCGCCGGTGCAAAAAAAAATGCACTTTGCAGCATCGACACAAACTCCTGCTTTGAGTTCTCAAAGTTGACTAAAGCTTAAAGAAGTCGGGTAGGTACTTGAACAGTGACCCGCCACATCTCAGTCTTTGCTCTCGACTTGCCTTTGCCTGCTAAGACGGCTCCCTGCTGCTTTCCCGACAATCATTGTGGAAGCACGCTCGCTGCCGCGTAGCCCTTAGCAAAAGATGCTGAAAATGTCACTGACGCTGACAAGATTAAAGGCATCTTTAAGCATGAAAGTATTGATCAGTCGGGGCCCTGCAATCTTTTTAACTCAATTCATCACAGCGTAATGAAAAATAGACTGCTTTATAGAGAATCTCCAATTATGACACAGTATCCCCGAGAACTGAAGGGTTGGAACATTGCTGGTGAGAGCACAAAATACAGGACTATGAGCAAGGTTAGCCGGGTAGAATTGGGCTCTGCCATTTGTAGGCGCTACACTATTGCCGGGAGAGAGCCAAGTGGCACAAAATTATAAGCAAGGTTAGTCTAGGTAGAACCGAGTTCTGCTTTATTGTTGGCCAAATAATGCGATTCTCTTGCCCCGGCTTTCATCGCAACAATGTGAAACCTGTGCTCTGTTCCTCCAAAAAATAAGACCAACCCCCGAAAATAAGACCTAGTACTATTTTTGGCAATTGCTCAAATATAAGACCCACCCCGAAAATAAAACCTAGTCGTGACCATTCCCAGGGCCGGCGGTGGCATGAGGGGGGACTTGAAGAGCCGCGGGAGAGAATCACCTGTGCCAACGAAGCCAGCGCTAGAGGAAGCGAGGCGGCACCGCAGGGAGCAGAGCCGCATAAGCCGACGCCTCCTCTACAGCGCCGGCTCCCGTCACAGGCGGAGTGATACCAAATGCACCCCGCCTGTGAGGAATCCATAGTGAAAGCGCGCTTCGCTCATTCTGGCCGGCGATTGGTTCGCAAATTGCACATGAATAAGTGCGGATTGTTGTACATTAAACAAAAAAAAAAAATAAGACCTACCCCGAAAATAAGACCTACCCCGAAAATAAGACCTACCCCGAAAATAAGACCTACCCCGAAAATAAGACCGACCACGAAAATAAGACCGACCACGAAAATAAGACCTAGCGTGTTTTTTTTTTTTTTGATGGAGCAAAGTCAAAAGAGGACCTAGCGTGTTTTTTTGAGCCCCCCAAAAAATTGACAGTGTCTTATTTTTGGGGGAAACACGGTGGTAGGCTTCAGTTAAATAAAGAGTAGGCGGTTGTAGAAAGACAAAAACTGAGAGCTAGATGACTGAACTGGCAATAAAAGGTGCAATACTGACCAGTACGAGCTAACGCCATCTTAGAAACAGACATGAGGTGGTTAGGTGGAAGATTGAACCACCATAGAATCTTTGCAATACAAGGTCCTCCGTAAACATTATTGACTGACTGTGCTTATGCTCCGAGCAGATGTGTGCACCTATGCAGAATCCGATAAACCCTTTTCAAATGATCAATGCCACCCACAAAAAAAATATTCTCGGCCAGGGGGTATCTGTAGAAATCACAGTGCACACAGGTATAAAGAGTGTTTCCCCAATACAATCTTCACCAGCTCCAAGCTTTAAAAACACCCAAATCTGATTCAAGATTCTTCCCCTTCCAATCAGAAAGGGCCATGGAAAGGCTTCATTGGCAGTAATACGTCTAAATATTTATTTACATCAATAAACTGTGTTGTGACGGCAGGAAAGTTCAGGGTTGGTTGATCGGAGAACGTCTCAAATGAAACACCTAAAAAAAAAATGGCGTCATCGGGTGATTGTAACACCAGCAGAACGTTGCAGAATGAAGCGGGGCTTTGAATGATGTCTTAGGTCACCTGGAGACATTTGTAACATACCTGTCATTGGCAAATCATTTATTGATCATTAATTAGTGTCCACGACTCTATGAATATTATATCACCAACAGTGATATACACAGCTGACACAAAGTACGAGATGTTAAAGTCATGGACGACACGTACTAATGTGCAGGTCTACATTTAGCCCAAAGCAGGGCTAAATGTAGAAAGCAACTTACCGCCCGGCGCCCGGAACTGCATCTTCCGGGCGTCAGCGGATTCCACAGACGCTGCCGCCCCGAGGCCTGGCCTCTTGGGGAATCTGGGCCTGCTAATGTGCCCAACACGAAGAATTACAAAGTTCCCTGTCAGTGACGGACTGGACTATGTATTGTGCTATTTATATTGGATTACGATATTATTGTACATCTGCCTTTTCAATGGCGTTTTTTTTTATCTCCGATGTTCAACATCCCCAACGGAGTTGACCGAATCTGTGTTCCTTCTTTCTGCACATGCGCCTTTTCCAGAAAGATCTTCATTATCACGGGAGGCCCCTCACATACATGCGGATGGATCATTGTAATCTAATCTTTATGCACCTTTAGAACCTTTAGAAATGGAAACAATGCCAAATATTTGGCCATTGTAGCCCAGTCATGTCCCAACTCCCAGGACTGGGATTGCTAGTCGCCATTGTTGGGCGATCTGGCAAGCTTTGTTCACTTTCAGGAGCCACCGTAACCCCAAGCTGGTAGTCACTTGGTAGGTGAACACTCGTGTTAGCTGACTGCTTTTTTTCTCTGCGGAGAATCACCAAATAATCAGATTTTCAACACAGTCATTTCCTCCGTGCACAAGATGTCCTTCTCACAACAGCAAGCTCTGGTTGTAGTTCAGAAGAAGCTTGCGTCATGTGCACTCACATAAGGACAGGGCGTTGTCCCCGAACTTCTGCCTACTGCATGCCCTCCCCTGCCCATGAACGGGAACCCCTCCTGCCCTACCCGCTGGGAGCATCTCTGTCTTCTGACGGCCAAAAAGGCGATTCTGTCTAACTGGATCCTATCTGATCCCCCGTCCATGGACACATTCCACCCCCTGCTGAATCGCTTGCTATTATTGGACAAGTTGGACACGAAATTTAATCAAGCTCGCACCAAAACGTTTTTTGCTACTTGGACATCCTATGTTGCAGCAGAGTTTTCGTTACAACAGCTGCAAGATCTGATGCCCATTTTTAAGTTGTCCAACTGGTACCTCGAGGCCAAACTGACGGGTTCCCTAGGTCCCCTGGATGTCCTCTGACCCTTGATCCAATGTTCTCAATCGAGGTTCCCACCACCACTTTCCACCACAAGTGTTCCTCCTGTTACACCCACGAATACCCCTAATGGATCGAATTGGTCTTCTCCCCACAGTACCGACCCTCATGGCTATGGGGTCTGCTACTTGTTGCTTGTATGGCACATATTTGATGCGCAACAGTCCAGCGGAAGGTTGCCATATTGTATGAATCTAGTTATTCAGTTTCACTTTATGGAAGTAATTTGCTTGACATGTCTGGATTTCAGTCTGCGCACTGATATGTAGTCTCTGCAGCATACCAATGCTTGCTTGTTATGTAATGTTTTCTTTTTTATTATTTTCAATAAAAATTTGACATGCTAAAAAAAAAAAAAAGAAGCTTGGGTCGTGTCGCTTGCCAATATTGGCCGGGTACGACACCACCAAGTAGATGCCGACTACACATTTCAAAACATGGCGGTCCTCTATAAAGGTCGCCTAACTTTATTTGCCAAAACATTTTTTTTTTTTATTTAGCACTTAGGAATCAGGAATTAATCAAATCAGAAACATTCAACGGATCAATAATGCGAACAACATGAACATGTCACATAGAAAACAGAACTTCTTTAAGTCCGTATTTAGGTGTCAAATCCGACCTTTATAAGAAAGACTTCTTCCAGCATTAGAATTAGAATTTTTGTGGGGGATCCGGTTCTCCTTTCTGTCAGTGACAGTACCAGGGAGCAGCCTCTAATTTTCAGTAATCACAGAACACTTGAGAACAAGTTCTTTCACTAATGGGCGCCATTGACGATGGAGCCTTCACCCATAACCCCCAAATTGCTTCAATTTCCACTTTTACAAACATCTGTTACTCTGCAAACATAAAACGAGATTTATTTCAGCCTTCTAGGTCCCGGCCAAGTGAGCGTCATGAAACAATTCTGCTCCTGGCAGTAACTTCTTGCAGGAAGACTCCAACCTATTGATGACACCTTATAGTAAAGGTACATTAGGGCTTAGAATTGGGTCTAATTTATATGGCGGAGGGGGGGGGGTCATCATTCTGTAATGTATGCCGTATGAGAACTGGGTCAGTTTGGGATCTGAGAACAATGGTCACCTGACAGCCCAAAAATGACATACTTGGAAGCACTGTATACAAAGAATGACCACATGTATCATTCACACTGGTGAGTCTATGTGTTCGGCATTGACCTAAGCTACTATTCCAGAAAGTCATGCCTACCACTACAATATCAAAGTATAAAGACCTGAAGTATATTGAGATGTGTCGGTGAAGGAGATAATTGTATGTACGGATCATGTGACCATCGTGTCAAGAATAAGAACTTGTTGGTTTTTTGTTTACGGCATCATCACCTTGCAGCAATCTGCTCAGTAACCGCCTCACCGCCTAAATGTATACGGAACTTTGCTCAAACACCGATCAGCTGGATGTCGACAATTAAATCTATCGTTATGATTTATTGCTCTCATTAATAATTGATATAGCGCCGTCGTGTCACGTGGCAGCGTACAAAGCAATGCCAATAAACAACCGCGGACGCGAAAAAAAAAAAAACACTCGAAAGACTAGTACGTCCGATACCTGGGCGCGCTCCTTGAGATGAAAGCCGTCGGCCCTTCTTGGGAGCTGAGCTAAGTGACTTTTGTCAGCTCGCCGCGTTTCATGTCATCATTATCCGCGACGTTAATTCCCGTGCGTTTTCCATGGGAAGGGCGGACGCTCCGGAGTGCGAGGGCGGCCGTGGCGTCGCACCTGCACCCAAAAAAGCTCCAGGAGCGCCTCTCACATCAAACAGGCAAAATGGGGGCTGTTGGCACTCTTTGGTAATTGCTACCTCAGCGAGGGACAATTGTTTTTACCAGCTGCCGCTGCTGTAAGTGAGACCCAGTGACCAGTCAGGCTCACGCTCAGATCTTAACCCTTCCTCTGCCTGCTGCAAGTCGCTTATTCTCCCGAGTTTCATTCTTTAGCCCAATACATTAAAAAAAAAAGAACCACGGAGATTTTTTTCATCATCGCCGTCTTTTTTTCCCCGCTGCTGCCTCCGAGTTTCGCACGTTTGCAAAATGAACTTGACAACATTATTTCTCTCGGTTCATCCCAATCAGGAATACAATGTGTCAAGCCCTCCAAACTTGCCCCTCGTTAGCTTTC
>NW_017308772.1:19082-19694 GCF_000935625.1 Nanorana parkeri | reverse complement strand
GGGAAGGGAGGATGGAATTGTGTGATTATGTACGAATTAATTCTGCAAAATGAAAAAAAAAGAAAAAGCAAATTCTATTGACGTTGACTGTCGCCGGCTGCTGCGGTGACAACGACGCGGCTCTATTGCGTTTACTTCCTCGGAGCAGCAAGTGACAGAGGTATGAAAAAAAGAGAGACGTGGAGCTAATCTGGACGTGAGAGACACAGCTGCCTGCCGCCTCGAATCACGGAGTACGCACCGGAACGGATAACGAGCGAAGTCAATAAATGAGCCACTCACCGTCCTCCTTATCCAGCACCATCCTCCCAGAGGCTGCGGGGAGCCCGCTCTCGGATGCCTCCGACTCCAGAAGGCTCCGCTTGTGTTCCAGGAAGCCGAGACACGCTACGATGCAGCTGAACGTCCGCCGCCAGCCAGCCAGCAGCAACGGCACGACGGCGTGACTCGGAGTCCTGATTCCCAGCAAACAACGGCACGACGGCGTGACTCGGAGTCCTGATTCCCAGCAAACAGCGGCACGAAGGCGTGACTCGGAGTCCCGATTCCCAGCGAGCCCGGATCACATTCAGGAGCACTCGGCGCGGCTAACGCAAAGACACTTCGACACCC
>NW_017308772.1:18560-18856 GCF_000935625.1 Nanorana parkeri | reverse complement strand
CCCCCCCCACCCCCCCTTCCTCCGGCACCTCGAAGAATCAGCAGTTCAGAGGGGGAATTCCAGACGGCCGGCTTCTCCGCGTGAGGAATAGGATCTGCCTTAATGGGATCGCAGGCGATAGCTCCCGGTCGGTCTCGGATGCTTCCAAAGTGCTGAAAATTGTATTGTGAGCGGAGAGGAGAGCGAGGAGAATATTCCGTCTGTGGAAAGGCGACGTGCTTGCTGCTTTTCTCCTCCAATTTATGTGCTGTGTGCTTTCCTGCCGCTGCCAAAGAACTGCACTCATTTCCCAAAGT
>NW_017308772.1:14570-17395 GCF_000935625.1 Nanorana parkeri | reverse complement strand
CCCCCACCCCCTTTGAATCAATTATTCAATACACAAACATAATTGGCTGTGCAAGGGGTGTCTAAGTATTAGCTTATTTAACTCCAAGGACACTAATTACCCCTAGGGCACCAGAAGTTTTCTCATTAATTTTAACAAAACACAAAAGCGCAGTCGTGTGTGTGTGTGTGTGTGTGCCAGGGAGGGAGGGGACAGTGATGACACCGTCTCATCGCCCAGTCCGAGCAGCCGCTGCTCAGTTGTGGGGACCCACAGGATGAAAACGCTTCCATATATATTTCTGACTAGGTCCACGTGTCTGCCGATCGAGGAGACGGGCGCTCTGCAGCCTGAGCTGGGTCATCATTGGTTCTCGATAGAAATCCAAGTCCCAGGATGAGGAGAGAGAGGCTTCGTTGATGCCCTTTGGAGGATCAGTCCACCCAAGATGTATTTTCAAGCATTGGGTGGATGGTATAATAAGACTACCTTGAGTTCCCGGGTCTGTACACTGGATGTGCCCATTATGAGGGGTTCCCAGCATTCCTGTGCTGAGTTCCCGGGTCTGTACCCCCGCTGTGCCCATTATGAGGTGCTCCCTCCATCCCTGTGCTGAGTTCCCGGGTCTGTACACCCGGTGTGCCCATTATGAGGAGCTCCCACCATCCCTGTGCTGAGTTCCCGGGTCTGTACACCCGCTGTGCCCATTATGAGGGGCTCCCACCACCCCTGAGTTGAGTATTTATTAACCTGAAGCAAGATTCATATTGTTCTGAATAGAGCAAGGAGGGGTTATAACCCCTTCCAGATTTTCGCTACTATCTGGAGTTCCATTACCTAGGTTTTGCTTTATTGACTATTGTGGTGACAACAGTTTTAGCAGGCAGGGAATGAGAGTAAATCTCCAGGAACACAATAAGGAAAAAATACTTTTCTTTAATGGAAGGGGAAGGTTCGGACCCCAGTCAGGTTTTTATTGTTTAAAACATACAACAGAAGTCCTAATCCAAATGGTAAAGGACTCAAAATCGCTTTACTTATTGATTATATGATCCCATATAAAAAGCCAATACAATACAGTTTGGGGGCCAATACACCTCCCTTTATCTGGGCTCGGGAAACTTTAACAAGGTGTAGATGGACTCCGTTATATGGATTATCATGATGTAGTTTGCTGGTAAATAAGACAAATGGCAGTGGTGGGGCTGGTGGGTGGGTAGTCTGGCCGCTGTCTTCTCTACCAGCTACAGTTGGGAGCTACCGTGTTTCCCCGAAAGTAAGACACTGTCTTTTTTTGGCTCACAAAAACACACTAGGTCCTATTTTCGGGGTAGGTCTTATTTTTTTTAATGTATAACAATCCGCACTTATTCATGTACAGAAATATGGTGATCAGGGCAATCAGGGGTGCCGTACCTTTCCAAGAGCAATTTGCTAACCAATCGCTGGCCAGAATGAGCGAAGCGCACTTTCCCTATGGATTCCTCACAGGCGGAGCGCATTTGGTATCACTCCGCCTGTGACAGGAGCTGTGACATGGGGTTGAATAAAGACATACGCCCATCAAGTCCAACCTCTTTACATTTGGATAGTTAACTATCCAAATGTAAAGGGCACAAGTCAATGCCGGAGACAGGCAAGAGTAGTCAAAGTCCAGAAAGAGGTTGAGGCAGGCAGCAGGCAAGAGTAGTCATAGCATGAAGATAGGTTGATGCTGGTGGCACGCAAGAGTAGTCACAGTCCAGAAAGAGGCCAAGGCCGGGGACAGGCAAGAGTAGTCATCGTTCAGAACATGGTCAAGGCAGGTGGAAGGTAAGAGTAGTCAAAGTATGGAAATAGGTTGAGGCAGGTGGCAGGCAAGAGTAGTCACAGTCCAGAAAGAGGTCAAGGCAGGTGGCAGGCGAGAGTAGTCACAGTCCAGAAAGAGGTCAAGGCAGGTGGCAGGCGAGAGTAGTCACAGTCCAGAAAGAGGTCAAGGCAGGTGGCAGGCAAGAGTAGTCACAGTCCAGAAAGAGGTCAAGGCAGGTGGCAGGCGAGAGTAGTCACAGTCCAGAAAGAGGTCAAGGCAGGTGGCAGGCGAGAGTAGTCACAGTCCAGAAAGAGGTCAAGGCAGGTGGCAGGCGAGGGTAGTCACAGTCCAGAAAGAGATTCGGGCAAGGGGCAGGAAAGAGTAACAGGAACAAGCAGAGTCGTCAATGGGGGCGGGAGATACAAACAGAGTCGGGCAATCCGGGTCAGCGACAAGTAAGGCAGAACAACATGAATCTCACAAACAAGGTAGCTGGCAAAAACACAGCACCAGCTACCATAAGGGGAGGAGTTTAAATACTCTTCTTGGCAGGTGCGCACACCCAGCATCATGGATGCACGTCAAACGCATGATCTTGTGTGCAAATGGCTATAGCCACAAAAACAAACAAAATCCGATGTGCCCGCACAACACACCGCACATAGACAGGACTAGACATGTAAGCAGCGGAAAAATTTGGTTCGATTCTTTTTGGATATTTCGCTATTTCGGGATTCGGATCCCAAATTCGCTTCAGTTCAGTCTTCAGATTTGGACGAAATATACGAATTTTCGTTAGTTTCAGACGAGTTTACGAATGAATATTCATTGCGAATCCCACAGAAGACCGTATACAGATATTAATACCAAGGCTGAGGCTTCCAGACCCGAATTGCATTTGCGAGCTCCCCCAATGCTATTCGGAAATGCGGGCTCCATTTGGGTCTTGGAGCAAGAGTTTGAACATTATGTATCTATAAGTAGTATTCTCAGGGCCGGATTTACTCCCCCTGTCGCCCCAAGGCCAGGTTCCACAATACGCCCCCCTGCGCCGCCA
>NW_017308772.1:9027-14472 GCF_000935625.1 Nanorana parkeri | reverse complement strand
GTTGTCCTCCATATGTGCAATAAATATCCGGAATGGCCATTATCTACAGAACATGGAAACCGTTCCCAAGTATTGCTTTTCCCCCAACAAAATATTGCAAGTTGCGCCTTTGTTTTTGAAGTCTCTGCAGTTCCAGGGAAGATTGCAGGATTGCGCAAGAGTGCCGCTGCCCCCCTCAGAGCCCCGTATTTCTGTCCGCTAATCCTGGCGGCTTTAAAAGGAGAACTATGGGGTCAGGGCTTTTCCCCCATAGTTCTCCTTAGGATAACGGGAGGACACAAACTAGCGTCCTCCCGTCACCCTAAGCTCAGTATATAGGGAGCTACAGCTCTCTATATACTGAGACCGCCGGAGCGGATCCCGACATCGATGTCGAGATCCGTCCAGCTGCATGAGTGACAGCTGGCTCTGCCTATCTAGAGGCAGAGCCAGCTGTACCCGCCCCCTCACCCCGTCCGTTCCACCAGTCAACGCTGGAGGATCGGAGTGGGGAGGGGGGAATCCAGCCCCTCCCCTGACACGGCAGAGAGCCGTGACAGGATCGAGAGGTGAGCGAGTGCCGGTATGTGTTCGCTCACCTCCCGATCTACTGAGCCGACCTGTGACAGTCTCATTGTCACAGGTCGGCTAGAACTATGAGGTGAGTGAAAAGCACCCCCCCCTCCCCCCTCATAGTTCTCCTTTAAGCATCGAGAGACTAAATATTTGCTTTCTTCAGAATTGTATTTTTTGGCGTTTTCTTTCCGCGTTTTCATTATTTTTTCGCTTCCTTTTGGCGCTACAATATCCTTCTGTTTACAGATCGTTTGAGATTTTTTTTTTTTCCTCGCCTTTGTCTCGCATTTGTGAATTTGGAATCCGCAGTCATTTTTCCCTAATCCGGCGCTCTGGATTTGCCGCGCGGGGTCTGGCGACGGAGAAGTTGCCCTTTTTGGCAATGCCGCGTATTATCTTCAAAGTGCACCTTGCCTGTGACATGAATGGAGGCAGCAGCTGGTGGCGGCATTGCCAAGCCGACTGAAGACACGTGCGCCGCTTCCTCGGCGTGCTCATCCTGACTGCAGCACACTCATCCGCGCATACAGGATGGAGAGAACTGGGAACCGGAGGGCGGCTTGTTTCAATATTTTAGAATGATTGTTGCAATTCCCCCTTTCTATGATATACTCAGTGGCCATAAAAATAGAAACCCGGCCTTCACGGTGGGAGTGGAAAATACTGTATATCGGATGACAAGTCTATCCAGGAACATTGTGCACCACATGATAAAATCGAGGCTTACGACACAACCAGCACAAGTGGCTAAATCAGCGCTACGCAACATTACAATTCACGATTGTCACTAGGGTTGCCACCTTTTCTTCCATCGAAACCCGAATACTCTAGCGACGCATGTAATTTTTTTGTGGCAGAATGAGCTGTGGCTTATCCATATGTAAATAGCGCCGCCCATTCCTATGTAAATATCACAGTCGAGACTATTTTCAGTGGGGGGTCAGTAGCCCCGATCTTAATTGTGGTTGCCCCTGTCTGCCTGACATCTTGTGTCTGGGATTCGGCTGCCATGAAACCCGAACACAGCATTCAAAACCCGGACTGTCCGGGTGAATCCTGGACAGGTGGCAACCCTATTTGTCACTGTTCACAAAGATATAGGCCAAATGTCCAATTATCATTAAATCTCATCATGGATAAACCGGGATTAACACTTATACTGGCCATACAAGGCTCAAATGTCAGCTGATTCTTGCTCAACTGGCCAAAATTCAGGATGCAGGAGGTCCTGTCAGCACCACCCGGCGTTACAAACCTAGCTTACAAAATCAAAGGAGCCTGGTTGAAAATTGTTGGTCAAACAGTGACTGCATCTAATCAGCTGAAGTCACTGCGTGGGTATTCAGACAGCAGCAGACGCTGGTCATGGTCCAAAAGGGGCTCAGAGAGCTGGTCCATAAAGGTCTATGGTCCAAAAAGGTGTCCAGAGAGCTGGTCCATAGAAGGTCCATGGTCCAAAAGGTGCTCAGAGAGCTGGTTCATAGAAGGTCCATGGTCCAAAAGGTGTCTAAAGAGCTGGTCCATAGAAGGTCCATGGTCCAAAAGACCTGCTCTCTGGACACCTTTTTGGACCTTCTATGGATCAGCTGGTCCATAGAAGGTCCATGGTCCAAAAGGTATCCAGAGAGGTGGTCCATAGAATGTCCATGGTCCAAAAGGTGCCGAGGGAGCTGGTCCATAAAACTTTTGTGGTCCAAAAGGTGCCCAAAGGGCTGGTCCATAGAAGGTCCATAGTCAAAAAGGTTCCCAGAGAGCTGGTCCATAGAAGGTTCATGGGTTAAGAAGGTGCCCAGAGAGCTGGCCAATGAAAGCAGCAAGAGTTACATACAACTGCATGGATATTGAACACTTAGATATGCTCCATTCAAACCTGCATACAGTGTCTAGATTTCCTTCCACAAAAGCAGATCAATACTGGTGCTGCTGTTCAGTGGCCCTTTTCACAGCCATAATATATGAGTAGAAGTCCAAAATTCAGAGCAAACTGAGAAAGCAGCGCCCAATAGATGAGGTCAGTACCTGAAAAGCCAAGGGTCAGGTGGAGGATGGTCAAGGTCGTGGGTCAGACATGGTGCCAGGGGTCGAGCAGCGGTGTAGTTGGGTCAAGCTGTTGGTCAATGAAGGTCTGCAAGCTGAGCATCAAAGCAGGGACAGAGAGCAGGAGTTGGGGGGTCAGAGGTCATAGAGAAAGATTGGAGAAGGCAGAGTACGCTCAGCATCCAAACAGCCAGCAGTGAAGGCGACCCCAGGGCCGGATTTCCCACAAGGCCAACCAAGGCCCGGCCTTGGGGCAGCAGGGAGTAGAGGGCAGCAGGGAGTAGAGGGGCAGCAGGGAGTAGAGGGGCAGCAGGGAGTAGAGGGGCAGCAGGGAGCAGGGGGGCAGAAGGGAGCAGAGGGGCAGCAGGGAGTAGAGGGGCAGCAGGGAGTAGAGGGGCAGCAGGGAGTAGAGGGGTAGCAGGGGTGTAGAATTCGTATCTCCTGATGCCCGAGACGTGCAGTTCCGGGTGCTGGGCGGGTAGTTGTTTTCTACATTTAGCCCGTTTTTGGGCAAGCAGAGCTAAATGTACAGCGGGGGAGGCTGACGCTTGTTTTGCGATGTCGCCGAGATCACTTGTATGCAGCCTGAAGGTCTGCCATTCTCCATGGGGGGGTGCGGAGGCGCATTTAGGAACCTGGCCTTGGGGCAGCAGAGAGAGTAAATCCGGCCCTGGGCGACAAAAATTGTGAGTGACCATAGTGAACAGCCAATCGCAGCCTTCAGAGTGTTTCCAAATGTATAATTTATAAAGAGAACCTGTTACAAGGGACGGAAGGTTTTTCAGTCAGTGAGAGTTCTTGGTGGGTGAATGGTACAGTGTATAGTAACCGATATCAGCAGAACACTGAGTGGATGTGTGTTCATGTAACATGTGTAATAAGAAATGATACCAGGCCCGGCGCTACCGCAAGGTAAGGCAAGCGGCCGCCTGAGGGCGGAAAAAACAGGGCATTTTGACAAGTACTTGTCAAAATGCCCCGATGTTTGCGCTATGTTTTTTGTTTTTTTCTTCACTTACCTTCGGCGCGGGAGAGCAGCGGCGAGTCAGCGCTGGTCCGGTGGGAGGAGCTCCAGGTGGGGGTCCTAATTTAGCTGGCCGGCGACTGCCAGAGGATCCCGACACGCGCGGCACCTCCGGCCAGCTAAATTAGGACCCCCACCTGGAGCTCCTCCCACCGGACCAGCGCTGACTCGCCGCTGTTTTCCCGCGCCGAAGGTAAGTGAAGAAAAAAAAAAACATGCTGATAGGGAGCAGGCCCAGCGCTACACGGGGTCTGGGAACTGATCCTAAAAGCATAAGCTGGCCTCAGGGGGCAGTGATGGTTTTTATTTTCCGTTGAGAGAGCGCACCGATACTCGTTTGCAGCTGTGCGACCCGAATCATCGGAGGCCGTGTTATGTCATTGCGCTCTGTTCAGCTGGTTTTATCATCCAGTATTCCTGCCAGACAGCACAGCAAGCCCCGGACCCTCCCTGAGCAGTGCACTGCAGCCTCCAGTCACTCCAGTCTAGTACCTGCCCTGTCCTGTGATTGGACAATAAAGGAGCAGCAGTACAAGGGCAAAACCCCAGAAGACTACGCCCCCTTTCTCTCCCGAAGGGCTGCTGTGCGGCGGGATAGTAGTAAGCTAATAAGAAAGCAGACTTGTGTACTTATACTTGCCTCACATCGGATGATTTTATGGTAAACACGTAACTAGAGTCTTCTTCTGTTTCCAAAATGTTTCTGCCGCGGACTCCAAATTCCGGTGAAACATTTTTTGTACATTAACCCCCTCAGGGCCGGTGCTAGGATTCTTGCCTACACAGGCAATGTGCATTTTTGCGCCCCCCCGAACCTCCTTCCCCCCTCCCGGAACCTCCTTACCCCCTCCTTACTCTGGCAGTCGCCGGCCAGCTAAATTAGGACCCCCACCTGGAGCTCCTCCCACCGGACCACCGCTGACTCGCCGCTGCTCTCCCGCGCCGAAGGTAAGTGGAAAAAAAAAAAAAAAACATAGCGCAACCATCGGGGCATTTGTACAAGTACTTCTCACCATGCCCTGTTTTTTTCCGCCCTCACCCTGCAGCGCCCTCAAGCGGCCACCTGACTTGCCTTGCGGTAGCGCCGGGCCTGAACCCCCTCGTGATCCCGGACATTCCTAGCGAAATCTGGAGCAATCACATCGCCGGCATGACAACGGCACCGCAGTGAAATGAAACCAATGAGGAACCGCGGGGGGCTTTATGGCGAGGCAGCGCCCGGGTGGTAGAAGCAGCGGGAGACTTCCTCATTCATTTCCCCGGGTGGAAACGTAAGCGGAGGAACAATTAGCGCTAATTCTTATTTCCACGCGGAGAATTCCTCCTCGTTCGTCTCTCCTCGTCATCGTTATTGGTTGCGGATGTTCCCGCGGAAGGTGTGCCGTGCGCAGGCGTTCCCTCCGTCCTACAGACGCCAGTCAATGAGCCCCATCGACGCGGCGCGCGGCTCAATCAACATTCCCGCCGTTATCTCTGGATCTTAATGAAGGCGAAAATTTCCGGAGAACCTTCCGCTCTCCACACCGTCCGTCCAACCCGCCGGATTAAAGCTTCCGCATCGCCCAACGATCTGACGCAGCGCCAACAACCAGCGGGCAGAATTCACCCCGTCACTGCCGATGTGTGACCAGGGAGGAGGGTCAGCCCAACGGTAACATAAATGATGATTATTATTATAGCTCTGACATATACCGCCGCGCTGTACAGAGAACACTGAGCCAGTCACATCGGTCTCTGTACAGAGGAGCTTACACTCTAATGTCCCCTCCCCCCCACAGGCCCATCAGTCTCTGTGCAGAGGAGCTTACACTCTAATGTCCCCTCCCCCC
>NW_017308772.1:7236-8993 GCF_000935625.1 Nanorana parkeri | reverse complement strand
CCCCCACAGTCACATCAGTCTCTGTACAGAGGAGCTTACACTCTAATGTCCCCTCCCCCCACAGTCACATCAGTCTCTGTACAGAGGAGCTTACACTCTAATGTCCCCTCCCCCCACAGTGGGAGGGGCAGAGACACAAACTACTGGGGAAATCTCACCATTGTGGGAGGGGCAGAGACACAAACTACTGGGGGAATCTCACCATTGTGGGAGGGGCAGAGACACAAACTACTGGAGGAAATGTATTTCCGCTGAAAGACATGAGATATATTGCTCTTTGGACTCTTAGGTTTAGGTGGAGTCGTCCTTTTAAAATCAGTTGACGAAAAGGTTATTATTTCGGGTTTTTCCCGTGGCGCGGCGTCCACATGTTACGCGGCGTCCGCCGGCTTTCCGTTGGGCCTCTTCCAATCAGCGTTTTCTATAAGCGGAATCCTGGAAACAGGAGGCGATATAGATGATGGCGCGGTCGGGTTATATCCGGATCCGGGCGGTTTGGAATATTAATGGGTCAGCAAGGTGATTAAACTCCGCGGACCCGAAATCTCCCACCGTTGCATTATTTACCGGCGCTGAACATTCATCTTCTCTGTACAGCGCGGGGGATTCAGCAGAAAGCACGGCGGCGCGAGCACGCGTCTCCAAATGTAAAGTCTGTCCTTGTAATAATAATCATTGGTAACCGAGTATCTTCCTTGAAGAGGACCTGTCACTCACTGTACAAGTCCCCATGAATAAACCGCGACATGTCACAATGTACAGCAGCACGCTCATTGTTCACAAATCCTCCATCTTATATCATTAAAAAGCCGTCCTTCAGCTCCACTCAGTGACTTTGCCCGGGCTGAGATGATGTCATCAGTCTGCTGCAGGCAGGAGGAAGCATTTCCTCAGTCTCCCCTCCCCCCAGTGATCAGTTTGCTGCAGGCAGGAGGAAGCATTTCCTCAGTCTCCCCTCCCCCAGCGATCAGACTGCAACATTGTAACTTTATAGCAGGTGGATGGTTGCAGCAGGGGCTGATCTGTGTCAGACATTTTCGTGTCTTCTCTGAGCCGACTTCTTAGTCCAGGAAGTAAATGGCGATCCTGGATGTTGCTTAAACAAAGATGGTGCTGTCCTTCTGGAGAGAGAAGTCTAGTCCCCCCACTAAGGTAATGTAGGGAGCCCTGTCTGTGATTCAGCAGTGACATTCTCAGATACACCCACTGCAGGCTCTCTGGTGTCTATCGTACTGAAATAGGCTGATGTGTGAAGGTGTCGGTGGGCTGTGATAGGTCTCATCAGGAGCCTGGATGGTCTTGTGAACGGATGCGGGCGGCAGGGGTTCCAGCCGGCACTGTAAGCAACACCACAAGGTCCCCAGAAGGCTGCGGTGAGGTCCCCAGCAAGAGCTAGACCTTACGTCAGCTGCTTGTGTTTAGAAGTTTATTCAGTTCACTCATTTGTATTGAGATTGTATTCCATCCCGGGGGCGGAGCTTGGAGCGGTGACTACTCTACAACACACACAGGGACCATGGAGAACAGATGTAGCCCCCCTCCAGAAGGAAGGACAGTGTCAGAGATGATTGGAGGATCTCCAGCCGAGTGACACAAATAAGATACATTGTTGCTCGGAGTTCAGGGACTCGGAGGGATTTTTAAGGTTTAATTCCGGAGTTTTGTGTCACTTTAATGCTGACGTTTAATCTGCTTATATTTCGCCTTTCGCTGGTTCCTCTTCCTTTGTCTACAAACATTGTTCCACAAACGCTGTC
>NW_017308772.1:4848-7204 GCF_000935625.1 Nanorana parkeri | reverse complement strand
GACCATGGGGAACAGACGTAGCCCCCCCCCTCCAGAAGGAAGGACAGTGTCAGAGATGATTGGAGGATCTCCAGCCGAGTGACACACAAATAAGATACATTGTTGCTCAGAGTTCAGGGACTTGAATACATTTTTAAGGTTTAAAGGAGAAGTATGAGGGGAGTGAAAATCATTCAACCTCATAGTTCTAGCCGACCTGTGACAATGAAACTGTGACACGCAGGCTCAGTCAGGACTGTATTGTGTGCTGATCTCTTTACTGGATAGTTGCATGGTGGGGCTTTCCAAAACCGAGTTGGAGCTGAAGTCAGGGCATGTGTAAGGGAGGCAATACAAATCTCTGATCCTATTGCCCAACCTCAGTGAACGATTAGTTGTACCTGGGGCCCTGTGCTGCTTTCAGTTGTGCCTTACCAGTTTAATGGGATCATTTATAAGGGTCAGTGTATGGAGGTGTTTGTGTTTTGCTGCTAACATGAGTTTGTTCATCATTTCTGAAGAATCGATAATGTAGTGTTAGAACTTTTAATTAGATCTTGGGGGACAGTTTACATTTTGCAAATTACATATGCAGGCAGGACAGGGCTACAGATACCTCCCCATCTCATTTTCTCCATAACATAGATGAGAGGGGTTCAGTTCTTGCCGAACAATGTACGTGCTGCCACGGTAGCATGTTTATTTATTTTTTATTATTCATTTTGATTAGGGATGTTCAGATACCAAGTACCGTACTCGGTACAAGTACGGATACTTTTCCAGCTCCAAGACCAGACTAGAGAAAAATTCAAAAATTAGGAGGCGGCTGTCATTTGTAAGGAGCACGCGGAGCTCCCGGGATTTGTACATCCCCATTATTATTTTTAATAAATATATATAAGTGATACACCGCTTTTAACGTAATCTCGGCCAGTTTTTCGGCGGTGGAATAGGTGAAGCATTCCAACGCTTTCTCCGCTGTTCCAGGGCAGATCTGCATTGCAATTCGCATGTGCAGGAGAACCGATCTGCCCTGAAACAGCTGATCGGTCCTGAGATGTCACTTCTATCCGACTTTGTGAGTGCGGTGGAATTTGAGATCGCAGTCGGAGAGAAGTGACATTTCAGGACCGATCAGCTGTTCCAGGGCAGATCGGTTCTCCTGCACATGCGATTTGCGATGCTGATCTGCCCTGGAACAGCTGGGACAGCGCTGGAATGCTTCACCTATTGGTGGTCACACATTCCACCGCCGAAAAACTGGGCGGGATTACGTTAAAACGTGTGACCATGTCACCAGTCACACATTTTAACGTAGTCACAACCTTTGATAGAACACCGCCATCAGAGGGGTATGGCCGGTACCCATGTGAGGGGTCTGGGGGGCCTCTTACATGGGTATCAACTGTACCGAGGCGGCATCCCGATGACCAGACCAGCCCACCTGGGACCCTGCAGAGCCCACCATAGAGAGTCTCAGGTGGGCTATACAGGATCTATGGTGTGCTCTGCAGGGTCTCAGGTAAGTCCAGCACGCTACTGCAACATTAGAGACCGCTGGGGGGGGAGTGGGGGCCAGTGTGATCCGCGCCCCCCCCCCTGGCCCCCGTCTTGGGAGGGGGGCCCAAGATAAAATCTTGCACCAGGGCCCTTTGGTTAATAGTTCCGCCACTGAGTAGATCGGGAGGTGAGCGAACACATACCGGCGTTCACTCACCTCTGGATCCTGTCACACCTCTCTGCCGTGACAGGCGAGGGACTGGATTCCCCGCTCCGATCTGCCAACGCTGACTGGCGGAACGGATGGGGGAGGGGGCGGGAACAGCTGGCTCTGCCTCTAGATAGGCGGAGCCAGCTGTCAATCACGCAGCTGGGTGGATCCAGACAGTAATGTCGGGATCCGCTCCGGCTGCGGCGTCTCAGTATACCGCGAGCTGCAGCTCCCTATATACTGAGCTTAGGGTGACGGGAGGACGTAGTTTGTGTTCTCGTTACACTAAGGAGAACTATGGGGAGAAGCCCTGACCTCGTAGTTCTCCTTTAATTCCGGAGTTTATTGTCACTTTAAGGTATATGTTGCAGTTTCCGGCTTTAGCGTAGTTGCAGTGCGTCCTGGATAACGTAACAGATTGCATTCGGCTGGAGTTGTTTCTCATTGGTCCTTCTTTGACCCTTTCTCAGTCTGTAGTCTCAGCTCCGAGGTGTACAAAGAGGGATTCTTATTAATAATGGCGTCACTCTGGTAGCATGGCCGATGTCCAGCCTGGAAAGTGTCTGCGGATTAATGTCCCTCCCCCTCCAAAAATAAAAACACCAAATTAGATGAACATCGTAATAGCCGATCACCATGGCGACGGCAGCGACAAACGATGGCGTC
>NW_017308772.1:3130-4768 GCF_000935625.1 Nanorana parkeri | reverse complement strand
AAATAGTTTTCAAATTAAAAATGGATTTCAAGTTATTAGTTTGTGTGAGCCAAAAAAAAAAACCCAAAAGAGAAGTCAGCGCGATCGCAGTCACGTAGGAGTCAAGGAGCCGAATTCAGCCATTTACCAAGGAGACGGAGGCGGCGCCTGTGTGCGCTCATTCTATAGGCACAGCGAGGGGAATTTATCACAACTGGAGCAGACAGAATCTGGAGCAGTTGCCCATGGCAACCAATCAGCATCTCTCTTCAGTTTGCTCAGTTGAGATTTGAAAATGAGACAGAGATGCTGATTGGTTGCTACGAGCAACTGCTCCATATTTTGTCTGCTCCAGTTGTGATATATTCCCCCCCGGTGTGACGAACGCCGAGAACGCAGGAAGTTCTGATATCATTTTTATGCCGCAAAATGAGCATTTCAATTGTGTGAAACTTTAAAGTGACATGAAACCCTCAGATTTTTTAACATAAACCAATACTGTAATGTGCGCCTTACTGTAATCCATGGTTGTTTCCCTTCTCTTTGCTGCTCTTCCTTTTAAATCCTCATGTCTTCTCATGCTGGGGGAGAACTTCCCTTTGCAGCTGAGTGCCTCTTCCTGTAGTGCTGGCTCAGGTTACAAACGTATACACAGACACCGTGTATCCATTCCTGAGACAAGGCAGTCTGCTGCAAAACAGAAGTTCTCCCCCAGCATGAGAAGACATGAGGATTTAAAAGGAAGAGCAGCAAAGAGAAGGGAAACAACCATGGATTACAGTAAGGCGCACATTACAGTATTTGTTTATGTTAAAAAATCTGAGGGTTTCATGTCACTTTAAGTTCAATTTACAGCTGAAACTGAACTTAGGGTTAGAACTCATTTTGGGTGGAAATTGAACAGAACGCTCTGTGGGGAAGATTGCACTCACCATCGGAAACCCCGGTGCTGCAAGCTTCCTCAGTCAGTGTCCTCCTCTTGCTGCTTATTGTTCAGCTTCACAGACAGAGTGGAACTAAAGTTATTTTTGATGTATATTTGGAAAGATAGTAAATGGTTACAATTAGGGATGCACCGATACCACTTTTTTAAGACCGAGTACCGATACTTTTGATCAAGTACTCGCCGATACTTTTTCTTAAAGGGACAGGTCACATTTTTTCCAAAGCAATACAAACTAATGCTTTAAGGTCACTTTCTTAATATTATGATTCATGAGATGACGAGGGAGCATGACGCCGGCTTCCCGGCCAATCAGAATGCCGGGCGCTGCGTCATTACACGGCGCCCCGGCATCCGGATTTGCTAGCTTCCTGACCAATCGGGAAGCCGGACGGCGCGTCATTGCACGCTACCCGGCTTCCTGATTGGCCGGGAAGTCGGCTCCATGCTCTCTCGTCACTTGTGATGAGAGAGCATGGAGCCGTTTCCTGGCCAATCAGGAAACCGGGCAGTGTGTAATGACAGACAGAGATAGATAGATAGACAGACAGACAGACAGACAGACAGACAGATAGATAGATATGAGTTGGGTAGACAATAGATAATTTTATTTTTACTCTATTGCCCCTCCCCCCCTCTTCCAATGATTACAGAGAGTTTTGTAAATCTCCCAAAATCCCCAATTAGTAGAAACAATGATGCGATTAAGGAAAGTT
>NW_017308772.1:0-776 GCF_000935625.1 Nanorana parkeri | reverse complement strand
TATCTATCTATCTATCTATCTATCTATCTATCTATCTATCATCTATCTATCTATCTATCCCTCTATCTATCTATCCATCTATCTATCTATCCCTCTATCTATCTATCCCTCTATCTATCTATCCATCTATCCATCTATCTATCCATCTATCTATCTATCTATCTATCTATCTATCTATCTATCTATCTATCTATCTATCATCTATCTATCTATCTATCTATCTATCTATCTATCTATCTATCATCTATCTATCTATCCCTCTATCTATCTATCCCTCTATCTATCTATCTATCTATCTATCTATCTATCTATGATTCTTTCTGTTTCAGGACAATACTCTGAGCTAATCAAGATTATAATTTGTAGCAAAGCACATTTAAAAAAAATAAAAGTATAACTCCCGATCATTCCAAGCTTTGCTTCCAGCCGCTGTAATTACCTGAAATCTGTTTTTATAGTGCATTGTCACAGACCAGCTGAAAGTTCAGGCTTGTGGTGGGTGTGGCTGCTCAGTGATCATGTGGTTGGGGAGCGGAGGCTCTCGGGCATATTGTCAGTCAGGCTGGGGGGGAAAGCACTAGATGACAGTGGATGTCCTCCAGGCAGGAAATGAGGCGGAGCTCTATTGGACTTGCAGCAGCTTCTAATGCACACTGTGAGAAGCTCCCAGGGTGCTGAGGAAGAGGAGCCGCTACAACTGTGCAAGACTGAGGGAAGAACGGAGGTCAGATATAAGACTGTAGGGAAGAACGGACGTCAGATAGAAGACTGAAGGG
>NW_017308771.1:138741-142636 GCF_000935625.1 Nanorana parkeri | reverse complement strand
GGGTGTCCCAATACTTTTGGCAATATAGTGTATATCTAAAGCCAATAGAGAAAAGTGAAAACCCTTCTCAGGCTGTTTCTGTCTGTATCCCCGATGGGGAGATTTTCCTTAATTTTCTGTTCTTGAGACACAACAGGAGATCTCTCCAAAGAGAGTGTAAATACCCAACAGACAGTTATTCCAGCAAGGACAACAGTCCTCATTGGAAGATTTCCCTTTTTTTTTTTTTCCCCTTTAACATTGAACTTCCCATCACTTTAATGGTGACCACAATACATTGGGAGGGGCATCTACCCAGATGGTACAACAGCAAAAAGTTTCCCGGCACACTCACCAGCCAGCATGCAAAAAAACTTGTCTCACCGCTAATGAGCGGTGAGACAAGTTTTGAAAACAGAAGTTTAGATACACGTCTTGTGCAGAAAATGTGAAAGCCGCACAGCCGCGCCAAGACACCTCCATATAGTGCGGCCCTAACTCTAAACTATGAGAGTCTCCATCTTGGAGCACATGGGGCAGAAGATAAAATTGGGTGCAGGTTTGTCAGGAGGAAGCCCAACCTCCCTTAAAGGCACAGGGACTCACAAGGGACCCCGCACATCACAACGGCAGCTGAGACCCCCCATGCGTCACTGCACCAAATCAGTCAAGCAAAACAAATGACAAACGCACTCATCAATTCGTTACCAGCCTTACAGCACGGTGCACACGGAAGGGCTTCATACAGTACAACAGCAAAATGTTTCCAGGCACACTCACCAGCCAGCATGCAAAAAAAACCTGTCTCACCGCTAAGGTTAAAAACAGAGGTTTGGATACACGTCTTCTGCAGAAAATGTGAAAGCCGCACAGCCACGCCAAGGCACCTCTATATAGTGCGGTCCTAACTCTAAACTACGAGAGTCTCCATCTTGGAGCACATGGGGCAGAAGATAAAACCCTAAAGCTGGTAACAAATTGATGAGTGCGTTTGCCATTTGGTATGATCTACCCAGATGGGGCACAACTCATATAAAAGCCTTCCTTAGTCTATATAAGCACAAATGGGCACCCAAAGACCCCTTCTCAGGTCAACCATTGTTTAAAGTATTATTTGGTGTATTACTTTGGCTATTGTTAAAGTTGTTTGGTTTAATAAAAGGGGCCGCTGTGGCCGTTAAAATCCATGTCGCGCAGTCCGTGTGTTTATTGGGGGTTTTAACGAAGGGACGGAAAATTGACGAATCCATCAGTCATGAATGTTTTCGGGTTTAGATACGTTTTATAAAGCAGACCTGTTTAGAATGCTTTTCGCACACGAGGACACAAGGCTTTAGTCTCAGCCATGGGGAACAAACCCATGTACAATATAGCTGCGGCGAGCTGACATTTCAGAGGAAGCAGATGGAATGACTTGTGAAAGGTTTCATTTTCTCACCTGCACAGTAAACAGGATTACGGCGAGAGAGAGAGACACATACCCTATGATTGATGGGGCACTTCTATCGCCGGTAACGCGAGCCGAGAAAGAATAATATGTATTGTTGGAACCTCCTCCGTCGCCTATGGGCCCGGAGATCCCCGATTTCAATAAACTTCAAAGGCTTTCTGCCGCAGTGCATTGCATATTCCTGTCTGATTCCCATCGCCGTCCCTTGTTTTATTTCCTTGAAGATGCAGCTGCCACCAACAGCTTTGTTTTTTTTTTAACCATCAGATCCCAGCCATGCCATTTAAATCAAATTAACAAACATGTTTATTTATGGCGGTCTGCGGCAGCCTGCCTACGTGGCGGCCGATGCTTATTTACTGCGCTCTATTCATTGTCCCCCCGTCTTCCCGTAGACGAGGTGACGCAGGCTGCAATCTAAACAACAAACACAAAAGAAAACGATTCTCTCTTTATATACGGAATATATTCACTTTTTTTTTTAATGCTTTCTTAAAGGAGAACTGTGGGGTCAGTGTTTTTCCCCATAGTTCTCCTTTCTGTTTGGCAGTCAAGCGGGATCATTACCGGCCTTCAAGTGCGCCTGTCTATTGGCAGATAATTGGGGGACGCTTGAAGAGAATGTTTAGATTCTTTGATTCTTTCATCCTCCGTACTTTTCCACATTTTCATTACTATACTATAGGTCAAAAAAAATAAATGAAGGGCTTGTGTAGGGACTATGCCTTAAGCTGGAGCACCCTTAGCCCAAAATTAGTGTTGGCAACTTGATTGTAGCCAGTCTGAATAAAAATGTTTTACCTGCACCAGGAAAGGCGCCCGGTTGTTTTTTTGTTTTTCTATATAGACTTCTGGACTCCCTGACTGGAACGGGGGAAGCCACTACTCAGGGCCACTATTTAGGGCAGGTGGGATCTGCTTCCCTGAAGAGATGAGTCTTTAGGGATCGCCTAAAGACAGTCAAGGTGGGAGATAGACGGACAGGTTGGGGTAAAGAGTTCCAGAGGATGGGAGAGACTCTAGAGAAGTACTGGAGGCGAGTATGTGAGGAGTTGACTAGGGAGCTGAAAATAGGAATACGTGCTAAATTTACAAAACAACTACCCGCCCGGCGCCCAGAACTGCATGACCCGGGTATCGGGAGATAGGAACTCCACACCCCTGCTGCCCCTCCACTCCCTGCTGCCCCGAAGCCAGGCGTTGGTTGTCCTTGTGGGAAATCCGGCCCTGCCTCTACTGGATGCGCAGTGGAGGCTTCTGGTTTATGGATGGTCTTCCTGGCGCTGGTCGGTGTATTGCAGTCTGAGCTACTAGTCTGAGTTAGTTTACGTTATCTGGGTTTGTTAGGTTTCTTCTAAGCCCAAGGACATTGTTTGTTTCTGCCTGCTGTAGGGGACTGCTTTCCAGTAGCCTAAGTGAGAATTATATAATGACTATTTATTACATCTTGACCAACCACGGGGCAGTTTTTGCCAGTGAGGTGGGCTGGGAAAGGAGAAAATATTTAGGGAGACCTTCTAGAAAAGTCCTTACCTCCCAGGCTTTTCCTGGTGAGGATGTGTGTTTAGCGGGGTCCAGTTATGGCCTCTCGGGTTCTGCCTGGGAAGGAAGTCAGGCTGCGGTAAACAAAGCAAGTAGAGTCCTTTCCTGTATAAAGAGGGGAATGTTTCGCAGGGACAAGTCCGTAATTCTGCCACTTTATAGATCACTGGTTCGGCCTCATCTGGAGTATACGGTCCAGTTTTGGGAACCAGTGAACAGGGGGGATGTGCTTGAACTGGAGAGGGTCCAGAGGAGGGCAACCAAAATCAAAAAGGGGATGGAGGACCAGAGCTATGAGACACGGCTACTAAAATTAAACATGTTCTCCTTGGAAGTAAGGAGATTAAGGGGGGGGCGTGATTTTCATGTATAAAATGTTTACCGGGGATAGCGACATTAGCAGCAAACATTTTACCAATTAACTCCATGACAAGGATAAGAGGCCACCACCTAAAATTGGTGGAGAAAAAATTTCAGCACAAGGGGCGAAGGGGTTTCTTCTCAGTTAGATCGGTCAGGGTCTGTAACTCGCTGCCACGTGCTGTGATTTCGGCTGAGAGTGTGGAATCATTCAAGAGGCGATTGGACGATTTCCTCAGGGACCGTAATATACAGGGGTACAAGTACTCTTAAGATTGAGAACACACAAGGGACCTATACACACTACACACCAATAGGACCGTACACACATACACAAACAGGTTGAACTTGATGGACATATGTCTTTATTCAACCTCAAATACTATGTAACTATGTAAGTCCATGTGAGAAGGGTATCCTTGCATGCCAAGCCTGCTACCCAGGGAGGTTATAGCTGTGAAAGGAAAAAGTCTTAGCCTCCCAGAAATGCTGCCTGGGAAAGGAGGCTGAGGCCTTGCCTCCCAAGCCTGCAGCCGGCGGAGGATATACTGTAGCTGTGAAGGG
>NW_017308771.1:135163-138377 GCF_000935625.1 Nanorana parkeri | reverse complement strand
CCCCCCCCCCCCCCAGACCTGCTGCCTAGGGAAGAAAGCTGAAGCTAGAGAAAAGTCCTGCTGACTCAATGGCCTGTCCCAGTGTAAGGTAACAACTGCTTCTGCGCCTGCGCATGGTCCCAAGGGCCCTCGGTGAGGGCGCCATTAATTGAGACACCTGCCCATATTTCAATTGACAGGATGAGAGAAAAAGGCCAGCGTCCCTGGGTGGGCATGAACCACCAACCTTTCGGCTAACAGCCAGGTTTGGAATGACAGCCAGTCAACCGTCACTACCAGCAAGCCGTGTATCATTTGGTCAGGAAGCTAGCAAATCCGGAAGCCGGGCGCCGTGTAATGACGCAGCGCCCGGCATTCTGATTGGGCGGGAAGACGGCTCCACGCTCCCTCGTCATCTCATGAATCATAATATTAAGAAAGTGACCTTAAAGCATTCGTTTGTATTGCTTTAGAAAAAATGTGACCTGTCCCTTTAAGAAAAAGTATCGGTAATTGGTATCGGCGAGTACTTGATCAACAGTATCGGTTCTCGTACTCGGTCTTAAAAAAGTGGTATCGGTGCATCCCTAATATATATACATTGCAAGTAGTAGTTTTCACGGTGCATTGGCAAAGACTGCTTCCTCCTTATACACAGCTGGCACAAAATGCTTTATTATGTTTGTTTCTGGAGAAGATGCCGGCAGTTTGCGTATCCTCTAAACCTCAGAGTGAACATTTCCAAATTCAACGATGATTTTATAGGCAATTATAGATCATTATTGCGGAAGTCTCAAAATACATATTTACGTCTTTGAACTGAGAATCTTTATAGTTCTGTGTAACAAGTACGAATACTTTGAGCACTTTTTTCTCTATCTTTTCTCCTACTCAGGTTAATTTTTTTGCCCCTGTGTATCCATCTGTGCGTTCACAATATGTTGGCGTTGACGATGAACAAGCTGGCGCTGTAGCTTCAAACTCCTCCAGATTTTGTATAAAGTTGAATCCTATCCATATAGCCACTGTCAATATATTGTTTAACCACTTGAAGACCGGGGTGTTACACCCCCTTCCTGGCCAGGACATTTTTCAGTGTTCAGTGCTGCGGTACTTTGACTGACGTTTATTCCGTCATGCAATGCTGTACTGATACGAATTTCATACCATTTTTTGGGGACACATAGAGCTTTCTTTTGGTGGTATTTAATCACCACTGGGGGGGTTTTTATTTTTTACTATATAACAAAAAAAGTAGTAATCAGAGTTGCAGTAATGTCATTATAGACAGACGGCATTTGGGCCAGAGATTAGGGGTGCATACCAGCAATCAGAGTTGCAGTGATGTCATTATAGACAGACGGCAGTTGGGCCAAAAAATTAGGGGTGCATACCAGCAATCAGAGTTGCAGTGATGTCATGTCCCAGCCGCACCGGCCACATCGGATCACGGACCGGCAGCGGCGACGAGGAGACGGCGGGTCCGGCGGGACATAGGTACGGGGGGGTGGGGGGGGAGGCCGCACACCCGCAGCTCCTGCAAGCGATCGGGCGTCTCTAGAGACGCCTGATCGCTTGTATGTAAACAGCCATCGCTGGCTGTTTACATGCTCACAGTTTTCCCTCTCGTGTGCGCGCTGAGTGTCGCACATGAGAGGGGGAGGGGCAGGACGTCTTAAGACGCCCTCCTGCTCCTAGCAGACTCCCGTCCGGCCGTTCACAAACGGCCATGGGCGGAAGGTGGTTAAAGCACATCTGTCAAACACAAGGCCCATGGGCCAAAATCCGCCCCGCCGATCCATTTCATGTGACCCTCGCACCTCTACTGCAGCTTTACATTTTTAAACTGAAGCCGGCTCTGTAAACAGGCGCCGGCCTTCACAGGAAGGCTGCCATGGTCCCCAGCAAGGTCCCGGCAGCCTTCCTTAGAATCACACCGCCGGCACCAAATCTCCTCCTTCTTGTGGATCCACGCCGCCTGCACCGAGACCAACCGGAACCCCTGGTTAGACTGGAAAACCCTACTAAAACCCCTCACAGCCTCCTGAAAATCCACACAGCACACCAAAGAACCTGCACGGCCTCCTGAGAGTCTGTACAGCCCACCATTTTTAAAAAACTTGAATGTATTGTAGCCCCCATCACCTGTGATGTGGCTACTAGACATTCAGTGATTGCCGGGGGCTGTTATGAGCCTGGTTGGAATTATAGTGGCCTTTATCTGGTTAATTTCAGGTGTCTGGCATTGCCTGTACCCCCCCTGGGCGGAGTGTGACTCTGTCATATTGTGGGACAGCCAATGAGAGGTCACTGTAGTGTATGTACAGTACAGCAGCCAATCACTAGGTTTCTCTCTCAGCCAGTGGTGCATGCTGGGATAGGGTACATATACTGGTGGGATTTGCCATGTGCTCAGACTAGCCGGGACCAGCCATGGAATAGGGCTGGGTGCTGTTCAGCTTGCCCCCCAGGCTGGGCCTGAGGCCTGGGGGTGTGCATGGGCTGGTGTGAGGGAAAGGTTTCCCTGAAGCCTCCAGCATGGAGGAGGCCTGTGATGCTGATAGGGGAAGAGAATCGGGAACAATGCTGGCTCTTGAAGTACCCTGGAACTGAGAGGACTTCATGAGCATGGTCGGTGTCTTTCCTGATGTGGATCTGTGTTCACTAGTGAAGATGTTCAATAAAACATTATTCTGCATTATACTACTGGAGTGGACCTCAGTCTGTGGGCCCTAGAAGAAGGGCAGTTATTGCTAATGGGTGGGCAGCTGAAGAACATCCCCTAGACTGACTAGAGATGAACCGGCCATCCAGCGGCTCCTTCTGGGGTGAGTGCTTCAGTATATTAACTTTTCTTCATGGACCATGTGATGTCATGGGTCCTCCATCACTAGGTGGAATGTTCTGAATGCTGCAGGAAAGAATGAACCATGTAATGATGCAACGCTATTCTCTGTAGCTTTTCCTATGAGCCCAGGTGATTAAATAACCCCAGTGGATGGGTCCTGGACAACCTGGGCTCACAGTGACGGGTAATCAATTTCTTTTATTTTTATTCTAAACTGGGATTGAGCTTTAGGGAGGTTGGATCAAGGTACAGTGTCTGCAAACATTTGGCCCCAGGAGCCTCTTCCATTCCACAAATTGCAGTGGGGCCGATAAACCTCCAAGAATTGTCTTTTAAATATCAAAAAGCAAGATGGCTTTCCGCACAGTAGCCTTTCATTGCCTCAGG
>NW_017308771.1:121719-134845 GCF_000935625.1 Nanorana parkeri | reverse complement strand
CCCCTCATAGTTCTCCTATAACCTTTCCAATATCTGAGACATGTTTACACCCCGCTGTTACGTAAATCGAAATTGTTTCGAAAAACAACTCTTGCGCGGCTCTTCCATTCCCATCTGACACCGCATTATTATTATTTTTGCCTTGAGCTTTTTTTTCTGGCAATTTTGCTCCATCATTCACACATCTAAGAGTCCAGACTGCAACATACAGGGATTCTGACTCATTTTATTATTATCTGAGCTGAAATAGTTGTACATCACTAGATGTATAATATTATAAGAGGTCTGCATTACAACATGCAATGTGTATTGAAATCAGGGGGGGTCCCTATACATTTCACAGAGTGTGGGATGCTGGTGGTGAAGATATTGGGGGTGTGGGAGGAGGGGTGGTGGTAAAGGGGAGTGCTGGCAGTGCACATTGCCAGGGGAAGGGGGATTGGGTGCTGGGGAGGGGGCGGGTACAGCTGGCTCTGCCTCTAGATAGGCAGATCCCTCTCCATCATTCACACATCTAAGAGTCCAGACTGCAACATACAGGGATTCTGACTCATTTTATTATTATCTGAGCTGAAATAGTTGTACATCACTAGATGTATAATATTATAAGAGGTCTGCATTACAACATGCAATGTGTATTGAAATCAGGGGGGGTCCCTATACATTTCACAGAGTGTGGGATGCTGGTGGTGAAGATATTGGGGGTGTGGGAGGAGGGGTGGTGGTAAAGGGGAGTGCTGGCAGTGCACATTGCCAGGGGAAGGGGGATTGGGTGCTGGGGAGGGGGCGGGTACAGCTGGCTCTGCCTCTAGATAGGCAGATCCAGCTGTCACTCACGCAGCTAGGCGGATCCCGGCATAATTGTCAGTATCCGCTTCAGCTGCGGCGTCTCAGTATACCGCGAGTTGTAGCTCTCTATATACTGAGCTTAGGGTGACGGGAGGACGCTAGTTTGTGTCCTCCCGTTACCCTAAGGAGAACTATAGGGAAAAGCCTTAACCCCATAGTTCTCCTTTGAGAGAACTGTGGTCAAATAAGGTTGGCCCATAGTTTTTGTTTAAACCAAGCCCAGTTGGAGCGGTTTGACAGAGCATGACCTGACTCATCAAGAGCTTTTTTAATCTCCTTCAGGTCATGTATGATGTCTATCATTGTCCCAGATAGGTCAATTCCTAAACCTGAGCTTTATGTTGGGTGAGCAATGGCTGACCATTGGGGATGAGCATTGTCATGGTGCAGCAGTATGGAATGGATGTCTTAAAGTGGAACTAAAGCCAAAACTTTTTTTTTACGTTTTGGATAACAGGAGAGTTGCAATCCCTGTTTTTTGCCGTATGTGTCCCACTGGGGAGATTTTACTTCACATCTTGTCCAGTAGCTGCAACAGAAAGTGACAGAAATCCCTGGTGGTCAGTAGAGTCACCAAAACAAATGTCCCCCATTGAAAAATTCCCATCAATGTTTATTCTGCTAACATTCCATTTCTATTTTTTTTCACTTTTGATGTTTAAAAGACAATTCTTGGAGGTCTATAGGCCCCAGTGCAATTTGTGAAATGGAAGAGGCTCCTGGGCCCAAATGTTTGCAGACACCATAGCCAGAACCGGATTTCCCACAAGGCCACGAGGCCCGGCCTTGGGGCAGCGGGGAGTAGAGGGGCAGCACAGCCGCCCGGCGGGTAGTGTTTTTTTCTACATTTAGCTCTGCTTTGGGCAATTGAGGAACCCGGCCTTGGGGCAGCAGAGAGAGTAAATCCGGCCCTGACTGTAGCTGAATCCAACCTCCTTAAAGTTCAATCTCATTTTAGAATATAAATAACAGAAATTGATTACCCATCACTTTTACAATTAAAAAAAATCAGCTGCAATAATCTATCTATCTAGTGCTGTCCACCACAGAGTCACTGCTTTGCGATCCAGCACCGGCCCAGCGCCATTCAGTGTAATTCCTGTGAGCCCAGGTTGTCAAGGACCCATCCACTGGAGTTATGTCATCATCTGGGCTCACAGGAGAAAAGCTACAGGGAATGGTGCTACATCATTACATGGCCCATTCATCCCTGCAGCATTTAGAATGGTCACCAGAACAAACTGAGGGGGGCGACCTGGTTATGTGAGCCGTCAAGTTCATGTGACTGGCCCTACCTGCAATCATGGGGGTCTCTTAGCATCATTAGCCAGGCTCTACACCACTGCATGCATTTTCAAAAAGGGACCCGAACATTCAGGCCATGGTGTGGAGTAACCTTGTGGGGTATAGCGAAGAGCAAAAACCTCTGCTGGCTATATATACCCCCTTAGTGTTTTTGGTTCCTGGTGTTTTCTTTGGCAGTGCGGCACTGTAGTTCTCATGGTTGGTTATCATTTGCATCCAAGTCCTACAAGAGAATTATACTTTGCTTGACACCAAATGTGCTCTCATATCTTTCTTTATTGATCTCATAGTCTTGTATTTCCCTTGGGAAGAGTTCCTATTAGAGGATTCCATTGATTGCTTTTTGCTGCCTGAGTGGTAAACCGGCGTCTCATCACCACTATGAAAGTGTCTTTCTATACCTGATTCTGAAGAGCGCTTCATATACTTCTACCAGTCTTCAGTAGCTCCGAGGTCCAGCATAACTTTTAGCAATTAAAGCCTAGGGATGGGCATTGCCATGGTGCAGCATGACTAGGTAGCTCAGAGGTCTCCCTATGCCACCAGAGGTCCCCCTCTGGGCATTGCCATGGTGCAGCAATGATGTCCTTGAACTGGAGAAAGTCCAGCGGAGGGCGACCAAACTCATCAAGGGGATGGATGACCAGAGCTATGAGACACGGCTACTAAATTTAAACATGTTCTTGGTTGGAGTATAAATGGCCACAGCAGGCTTTTATTACAAAACATTTATAAACAACTCTTATAAATAACAATCAAAAAAAACAATAACCAAGTAACCGTACGGTAGGACTTGCTAGGTTTCAAGGTCCTTGAAGGCACTATAACTATCCAAAATCGGACCAGTGTCTGCAGGCACCTTTCTTAAACTGGAATGACCCCAGCCTCCATACACCACCTCGGGGACGTACTTAAATTGCGCGCAGACCCACCGTGGTCCCTATTACCAGGTCATAACGTTTGACCTTACCACCACAGAAGGCCACCCACACCACCGATGGGTCCCCCCGTCAAATTATCCAACCCGGACAAATGCCTTCAAGGATCCCCAAACTGCTGTAATGCTGCGACAAACTTTGACACCACTAAAACCATACCAGGGTGGGCGGGCGGAAAGTCCTGTTCCTTCTCCTGGTCACGCTGGCTCCTGGAACTCCTCCTTCCCGGATACTCTCCGAAGCTGCTCCTGTTAAGCTTCATCCTCCAATCCCATGAGTATCCCTCCTCTAATTCACTTTAACCCTTTTCTCTCCTGCTTCCCTTCCCCCCCCCGTTGTCATGTAGGCCTTCCGCTTATTGCACTTTGTTCCATAGCTCCCGGCCTGTCTGTATGGAATGGATGTCTTAGGAAGCCACATCAGTGTGCTTTAAAAGTGCCCATTGTGTTCCACTTGTTTCAGGACTCCAAAGCAAGACAAGAGCACTTGACATCAATGAAGAAAGAAAAAGCTGGAAGGAGAACCGGTTATGTGACCTTTTAAATTCATATGACCAATCTCTCCTCTAAATATGGAGTTCTTTTGGAACATTAGAAAGATAGGACACTGCCGAGGCTCTACACCACAGCTCGCTTTTTATGAATGGGCTTTCAAATGCAGGCCGTGGTATGGAGTAATCTTGAGGTGTATAGCGAAGAGCAAAAAGCAGTATCCGCCCTCGGCTTTGAATACCAGTTTTAGAGTGCTTTGGTGCTTTCTGTGGCCAGTGCGGCACTGTGGTTGTCATGGTTGCCCCCAGAAACTCCTGGCATACCCTTCTTTAATGACCTCCTAGTCTTGTATTTGTATTAGGAAGAGTTGGCATGAGACCACACCATTGATTGTTTTCTGCTGTTCGAGTCTCATCACCAAGAACAACATTGGGAAGAAAGTTCCGTGTTTCCCCGAAAATAAGACACTGTCTTATATTTTTTGGGGCTCAAGAAAACACAATAGGTCTTATTTTTGGGGTAGGTCTTATTTTTTTTTCAATGTTCAACAATCCACACCTATTCATGTACAACAGTCTACATGTAATCATGTACAAAAATATACTGTACATTTATTCAAATACAGTCATGTCATTTTCTTCTGGAACATAGTCATAACTCTCCAAATCCTGAATCCCGGCCTGATGCCGTACCTTTCCAAGAGCCATTTGGTAACCAATCGCTGGCCAGAATGAGGGAAGCGCGCTTTCACTATCGATTCCTCACAGGCGGAGTGCATTTGGTATCACTCCGCCTGTGACAGGAGCCGGCGCTATAGAGGAGGCATCGGCTTATGCGGCTCTGCTCCCTCCGCTGCCGCCTCGCTTCCTCTAGCGCCGGCTTCGTTGGCACCGCTGATTCTCTCCTGCAGCTCTTCAAGTTCCCCCTTATGCCATCACCGGCCCTGGGAATGGTCACAACTAGACATGCGCGATTCATTTCGTTACGAATCGAAATTCGTACGAATTTTCCTGAAATTCGTCAATTCGGAAGCCTCCGAAATGAAATTCCGTTGACGTATTTTCGTTCCGTTACGAACATTTGTTATATTGAAGTTAAAAAGCAAAGTACATTTATATTGGAATTGATGGTAGTTTTTTTTAATCCGAAATACGAAATTCGGATCCGGAATCCGTTAACGGAATTCGTATTTCGGATAAAAAAACAACTACCACATCGACTCCAATATTAACAAAGGTATTTTTGCTTTTTAACTTCATCATAACGAATGTTCGTACAGTTACGAAAATGTGCCGAAACTAATGAAAATTCGTACGAATCCGAATTGAGTTTCGGACACGAATTATGAAATACGAAATAACGGATATTCCGAAACGGAACAAATTTTTTGACGGCGCACAAGTCTAGTCACAACTAAGTCTTATTTTCGGGTTAGGTCTATTATTTTAGCAATTCCCAAAAAATAGTACTAGGTCTTATTTTCGGGGGAAACAGGGTATCTTTGTACGCCTCAAACCTTCTGATGATCTTTACATACACTGTCCCCAGTCTCTTCAGTAACGCCGAGGTTAACGGCTCTGGAAGCCACTTAGCACGAATCCTGCCATATCCCAAGCACCTCAATCACTGACTTCACTGATGCATAAGACGATTCCGGAAGATCAGCAGTTTCCTGGACGGTGAAGTGCCGCTCGCCTGGAATGAGCTCATCAACTTTCGAGGCAGTTGTCATCAGTAGCCGGAGATGATAAGTGACCACTCCTTGGCTTGTCCACAATTTCAGCTTCTCCTTCTCTGAACCTTTTCACCCAACGCTGCACATAATTGATGTCGTTCCCCGGCTTAGCATTCTTCAGATGATTGTGGATGTCAACTGCCGAACAGTCCTACTTTACCAGGAACTCAATGGCCGCTCTGCGCTTCAGTCTTGAAGCCGTATAAAACACAAGAACACAAGAAACTATATCAGGTTAGGGTTCACGTCCACAAGAGATGACCACTTATTGTTTTTTTAAAGAAAAACTCCAGTTAAAAAAATGAACCTTTGCAATTGGGCTAGCCCACTGCATGGCATTTCTCAGGGTGGGTTTCCTGATGGTGATAACAGTGGACCATGTCTGCATAATGTGTGTTGAAATGGCCACTTGTAGTCTCCATCGCAAGCAGAGCCGAATTTACTCTCCTCAATGTGTCATGTGTCACCCTCACCGCCAAACCCCCCCACCCCACCCCCCTCCATAGACAATAGCAACCAGATGGCGGGAGCGGCAGGGTTAGTGTTATTTTTTTGTAACTTCATCACTTTTTATTTTTGTAATTTTTATTTATTCTTTTACTTTTTTTAAATTTGTATTTATCTTATCTTTTACTCTTATTTTTTTAATAGTTTTTTACTTTTTATTTTTTTTTCACTTACCTTTATTGCTATCACTCAGGAGCTAACAATCCCCTGTGTGATAGCATTTGGAGGTGAAAGGTTCTCTTTATTGAACCTGTCACTTCCAAATGCAGGGGTTCTAGCACAGTACTGTGCTGGAACTCCTGTGACAGCTGAGATGGGAAGGCTGCGAGTCTGTCATTGTATACACGGAGCAGAGCGTAACAGATGCCGGGGGGATGGCGTTGCGCAGGTAGGACGGACCTGCAGTCTTATTACAAGTGATGTAGGCGACATCGCCAAGATCACTTGTAAACGAACGAGCGGCTTCCCCGCTCTACATGTAGCTCTGCTTGCCCTAAGCAGGGTTAATAGTGAAAAACAACTGAGCGCTCGGCGCCCGGAACTGCATGTCCCGGGCGTTGGGAGATTCCACTACCCTGCCACCCCTCTGCTCCCTGCCGCCCGGAGGTCAGGCCTTGTGAAAAATCTGGCCCTGACGGCAAGCACATTTGACAGGGTGACAACGCAGGAGCAGAATTTGGACACAGAAGCAGAGCATTGCCACCCTATAACATGAAGTGCCTTAAACAAAGACCTTTATGGCAAGATCACCAGAGATTATGCCAAATAAGCAGCAGATTTAAAAATACCGAAATTAAAATTTACGTAAATATGAAATTTTAGTGGTTGGGTCTAGATCTAACATTATAATATTTAGGAGGCAGTAGGATCTCAAAGCTCATTCAAAAGTCCAAGTACCAAAGTGATCTCTTATTCTGTGGGGTATGAATTCTCTTTTTGGACTGTAGTCTCATAATGTGATCAGCAACTAGACATGTGCACTGCCAAAAAATTTGTTTAGTTTTGTTTCGTTTTAAATTCGGATTCGTGTTATTTCGTTTTTCGGGATTCCGGTGTGAAAGTCAATTCGGATTCGGAATTCGGACGAAATACGGTAGCGGTAGTTCGTTCGACGTTTCGTTTTCGTTTCGTATTCGTTACGTCCATTCGTTCGTTCGTTTGCGGCAAAGTGACTTTTGAGGGGGGAAAATGTTTTTCTTCAACGAACGAAACGAATAAGAAACGAAAACGAAACGAACGTTCGAACGAACTACCGCTACCGAATTTCGGAAACGGAAATTCGGATTCGTTTGCATTCGTTATGTCTGTAATTCGGAATTCGGATACATCCGAATGTCCGAATTTCCGCAAATTCGTACGAATTTCGATTCGGAACGAAACGAATCGCACATGTCTATCAGCAACAGTTGGACGATATGCTAAAAAGAAGCATCTCTGCAAAGGAATACCTGTAGGGCATGTGCTGCGCCTATCAAACCTGTCAGATAAACTTTACACCTTTAAACCCACCACCCCAACCCCAGCCAGACATTGAAAGTGCACCAACAAGCACTCTGCACCATACAGAATCCATGAATGGGCATTGCGCTCTCTCCCTTTGTAATAGGCCGAGCTCCAGAGTCGTATCTGTCACATACCTGTCTGATCAGCTCCTGTTTGGGGTTTGAACCCGGGTCTCTGGCGTGGAAGTGCACACACCTAGCCATTCAGCCACTGGAAGGACTTGGTTTCTGCTGCAGGTTCTGTGTACTGAGCAACTCTCCTTATGGACACTTTGGCTCCACCTGCCAACCAGCTGGAGAAGATCTGTAATTACCTCAGGCTTTAAATACCGGGCACTTCCTGTGCTCTGAGCCCGTTGATTTGGGTTAGTTTCCTGTGTGAGCTGCCTCGGTGTCGTATGCTGGATTTACACCATGATTCTTACCTGATTCCTGACCATTCTTCTGCCTGCTGATTTTGTACCTCGCTGCCAGAACGTGTTCAGACCTCAGCCTGCCTCCTGACTACTCTCCTGGATCCCGATTTTGTACCTTGCTGCCAGATGGTATCAAGACCTCAGCCCGCCTTCTGACTACTCTCCTGGATCCCGATTTTGTACCTTGCTGCCAGAACGTGTCAAGACCTCAGCCCGCCTCCTGACTACTCTCCTGGATCCCGATTTTGTACCTTGCTGCCCGATGGTATCAAGACCTCAGCCCGCCTCCTGACTACTCTCCTGGATCCCGATTTTGTACCTCGCTGCCAGACTGTTGCCGACCCTGCCTGCCTGACCACGTCCTCGCCTTAACCTCAGCCTAAGATCCACTTCGGACTCAGCCTACTACAGGTGTGTTTCAGTATCTATTATAATATGCGCCTACAGGGTAACGCCTTGCGAATGGCAACCAGTGATGTAACTGATTGTCAGTAGCTTGTTGGGTAACCTGCCAGAGCAAAAAAAAAAGGCAGCTGTCTCAAAGGGTCGGCAAACTTTTGCTGACCCACGAAGCAGTGCCACATGTGCCATGACCTGGATACACCACTGCTGAGCTCAGAGACAAAAGGGTGAGAGAGCGCAGTACACCTGAATGCTGGGGCATGCTTCCAACTCTACCATCCAGGCAGGGGCATAACTAGAAATCACAGGGCCCCACAGCAAAATTTTGTATGGGGCCCCGTGATTTCTAGTTATATCCCTTGCAGAGCCCACTCGAGATCCCACCTGAGGGTGACCCTGCAAAGCCCACCATAGACTCTCTATGGTGGGCTCTGCAGGATCACCCTCAGGTGGGCTGGTCGCACTCCTTACCTCCTCCGTCGCCGGGCCCACCTCCTTCTTCGTCACCGAGGCCGCCTCCTCCCCTGCTGCCGAGCACGGGCCCGCCTCCTCCTCCACTGCCGGTGACGTCAGAGGCTCGCGACGTTGTTAGAACACCGGGCCCAGCCTGCTCCCCTGCTGCTGCTGGCTCTCATTGATTGTGGAAACGAACGCGCCGCTGCACAGATGATCTGAACAGCGGCATGCTCGTCTTCAGACGCCAGTGAAAGCCACCAGCAGAGGATCCCATAGCAACCCAGGTGGCCCGCACGGCATCTGGCCGGGCCCCACTGTGCCCCGGGCCCCATAGCGACCGCCTGGGTCGCTATGGTGATTGTTACGCCACTGCATCCAGGTATGATTTTTGAGTGCTGGTGTAGACTATCTAGGCGTTTTTCTGACAGACCTGGGAGAGGCCGCGCATGACCTACAAGTATTTAAAATTTAAAAAAAACCCCAAGCAATGTGTTTTGAATGTTCTGAGGACACAAGAATGAGTGGGAAATGTTATTGTAAAGGTGAACTAACCCTTTAAATATCAACGTGTTCCTACTGAAGCAAAGTAACTCGAGCAAATTGGTTCTCAGCAAAGATCGTATTTGTATTAATCTTTATAATTAATCTGTTGTTGTCTCCAATTATCTGACATACTTCACTGGAGGAAATAACAAACTCAACGTATTTCACAAAAGACCTATATCCTGTTTGCCAAAGGTTAGATGCAATCACTGACCCCCCCTCCCCCTCCTACTCTGGTTCCTTGGAGACAAATTGCCCATAGTGGGCCCATGTACAATGTGAGGTTACAATCAGCCATAAAAACAGGACAACGAGACTGACCTAAGGACAGAGCCCCGGGGGACCATGCAGCGTAATGGGATCATTAAATTGTTAGCTATAACGGAGAGCTTGCTTTGTATTAAAGGAGACGTCCCTTCCGCTGATCTCCGAGCAAACAGTAAACACGCAGATGAAATACATATCCGGGAGCTGTCTCACTTGCCAATAGGGATGGGATTTGGGTTCGGGTTGACTCTGAGTTTGACCCAAATCCAAGTTGTTCACAGTTCATTGAATGGGGGTATAATTTGGCCAGTCTCCCTTCCACTGAAACTTTGTCTGTGACCTAGCAACCGGTGATGCTGTGAAGATTGCCACCATCCAGTCCTGAGCTTTACCCTGTTCTACCACACAGCAAAGCCAGTCCGTTGTCACATACCTGACTGGAGACTCAGCTGAGAAGGGGGCTGTCCATGCACCTCTCGTCCCACACCTCTGGAAGTGGTGACAGGGGATGTAAGGACAGAGAGGAGCACAGGTGCCGATACTGGCGGTTGGCCAGTTCTTGAGGAGGCACTTGAGTGCGTTGGACCAGCTGGTGAATCGGCAGGACCAGGATGACACCGGGTCCTCTTGAAACCAAAGCAGGCAATGGGTATGAGGCCAACGGAGCACTGGCTGGATGTCATTGCTCAGGATGCTGTTGGAGCGATCCACCAAGTGGCAGGCCAGGCGGGAAGCCAGGTTCAAGCCGAGGTCATACACAGGGAGCCGAATCTTGAGGTGCCAAATCACAGATCAGGATCAGGGTCAGGAAACGTAAGCCAGGGGTCATACACAGGACATCAGAGAGAACAGGTAACGAATCAGGAGGAGCAGGCGGAGTCAAATGGTCACAAGCCGGGTTCACACACAGGGCTAAGAAACTGTCTCTTTTCCAAAGATCTTGTTAGAACACCTGTTATGGGCTCTTTAGAAGGCCAGTGAGAAGCATTTGTGTCACCAGGGGTACTGGAAGAAAGACCCTCCCACACTACAGACTAGAAGACAGAAGACTCAATAACTTCTATAACTAAGCCCTGCGTGGGTGAAGCACGTCAAGGTGAGGATGGTCTGGGTGGACTCTCTGTCTTCTGTGTTCACAGAAATAAAGTTATTCAAGTTGACATCATTGGAGTGTGGCTTATCTCTTTGCTTTTACATTTGGAGAGCTTGGATGAGCTTCATCCAGCCCCCACCTTACCCATGGATGAAGACTCAGGTATAAGGAGCAGCCTCTCTTCCAAAGTTCTTGTTAGAACACCTGTTATGGGTTCTTTTGAGGGCCAATGAGAAGCATCTATGTCACCAGGAGCACTGAAAGAAGCACCCTTCCACACTAAAGCCTTTCTCTTTGCTTTTACATTTGGAGAGCTAGGATGAGCTCCAACCAGCCCCCACCTTACCCATAGAAATCGATTTAGGGCAAAGGAGCAGATTCTCTCGTTGTGAATGTCCCGTAAAGACTAGAGGAGCACCGAAATGGATACATTTTAAACCGAAATGAAACAAAAAAAAAAAATTGTCAGGCCAAAACAGATACCGAAAATGTTTTTATATTAATTTTTTCAAATATTTTTTTTTTTAAACTTCTTTTTCATTTTTTATTCATTTTTATTTATTTTTTATTAAATATATTTTTTTTACTTTTAGGGGCTTCGGGGAAATATTAGGGGTCTAAACAGACCCCTGATATTTCCCTTTTAAAATAGAAAAAGAAATAGATAAATGAACAGGAATCCTCTATACTGAGTGTTCCTGTCCATTGATAACATGAGGACAGAGTATGTTTACTATAACTACAATCATGAATGGACAGGAAGTGATGTAGAGGTGATGTAGATCACTTCCCATTCATATAGTACACATACTCTGTCCTCAATTATCTACAAACACTCAGCGATCACTGACTGCTTGTACCCGCTCTCCATTCTGACACGCTGTCACAGGAGGCTGAGCGCGTGGTGCAGCGAGGAGAGCCCAGCCTCCTGTGACAGCGCTGCCTGTCTCCGCCCACACACCGCTCTGCCGGACTGTGATAGGAGGCTGAGCGGTGTGGCTCACGGAGCTCTCGTCCCGCAGCGTTTGGCCGGCAATCACAGTTTCTCTCCTCCCCGCTGGGACACAGAGCAGCGCCCAGCGGGGAGGAAAGAAAGCAGGGAATGCGCCGATGTAGCGGCAGAAAAATTGCACTTTCGGCATTATGCCAAAAGTGCAATTTTTGGCCAATATGTTTTGGCGGCCGATGTATCAGTGCATCCCTAGTGACTATTTAAACCTAGTTTGCTAAAAACCCTTGTCATGGATTATTTGGAAAGCCTGTAGGCAGTTGCCAGTGACAGTGCAGCCTAGCTGGATGCAGGATGAAGTGGGTTAACAAGTGTATATAACTACTTCCAGCCGATTTTGATATGCTTATGTGTAAATATGTTCAGAACTGTTTAGCCTCTATAATTGTCTCCAGCACCATTTTGGAGAAGCCTGGTGTCCTGATAGGACAGGAATTCTCAGGAGATTTGGTCGGCCATTTTGGGGTGATTATCTTATATAGGAAGCCCAGTCACATTTTTGGGCAGAACACGTGTGGATGTAGACAGGGACAGATATCCCGCTTGTGAGGGAGAGTTAGGAGAGTTCAGGGAGAGTGTTCCGGCCTGTGAGGGATAGTTCAGGGTTCCTACGGAGTCCTGCATCGGCAGTCCTGGTCGGATGAAAGACTCCCAGTTGCTTATAGCCAAACCGGTGTCCCCGCTGAGAGTGCGGGAAGAGTGTGCCAGACTCCTATCTCCCTGTACGGAACGAATACCGCTGCTTCCGGGTAGAGTGTTCTCAGCCTTTACAGATACGCCTTGTGTGCTTGAGTTTAGACGGTGGCAGTCAGTGGGAAGTGCTGATAGTGCTAACGAATACTACTACCGTTCATATCAGAAGTGACTGTACTGTGTACCTGTGTCTCCCTGCCTGGAGTAAAACTGCTGACCTTACTATTGTAAATATTCTTCATACTACCGGCTCTCCGGTAATAAATGTTACCTTGTTTAAAAGACAATTCCGTGTGATTCCCTCTGTGAAGACGCCACACCCTAAACCTGTTTACAAGCCAATGGGAAGCTTCTACATCACCAGTGGCCTTGGATCTTTCTACAGTACAGTAAAAAAAAAAAACTGCGGACCCAGGCCTGTCACATGACAACAAATGCAGTTTAGAAATTGGGGCTTATATATAAATGTTTTAATATAACCTAGTAATTACCTAAAGGGGCTTAGATAGGAAAGGGTTTATTTATTTAGTTTTGAAGGACAGCTTTAAAAAGGAGAACTATGGGGTTAAGGCTTTCCCCCATAGTTCTCCTTAGGGTAACGCGGTATACTGAGACGCCGCAGCTGAAACGGATCCCGACAATTATGTCTGGATCCGCCCAGCTGCGTGAGTGACAGCTGGCTCTGCCTATCTAGAGGCAGAGCCAGCTGTACCCGCCCCCTCCCCCGTCCGTTCCGCCAGTCAGCGCTGGCAGATCGGAGCGGGGAATCCAGCCCCTCCTCTGTCACGGCAGAGAGCCGTGACAGGATTGAGAGGTGAGCGAACGCCGCTATATGTTCCCTCACCTCCCGATCTACTGAGCCGGCCGGTGACAGTCTCATTGTCACAGGTCGGCTAGAACTAGGAGGTGAGTGAAAAGCA
>NW_017308771.1:120745-121041 GCF_000935625.1 Nanorana parkeri | reverse complement strand
TCTCCTTTAATCTAGACCCAATAGACAAACCACGAAGCAATGACAAAAAGAAAAGCGACTTTGCCCGTAAGGCATCCTTTTCGATTGCCAGCTCTTCAGCCCGCACTGCATGCTTCCTCACTGCAGCAAACACATGCCCGAAGGCCGCATCTACGCTTCCGTCTTTGATCTTGTAAGGCAAGCCTGTAAATTCTCTTCGCTGGGATTTCCTATATTCCCTTTCCATATGCGAGGTGTATGCAGCCGCAGCATCCGAGCGATTGAACAAACACCAGCAGACAGTCAGTGGGAAGTGC
>NW_017308771.1:112915-120697 GCF_000935625.1 Nanorana parkeri | reverse complement strand
GAGAGAGAGAGAGAGAGAGAGAGAGAGAGAGAGAGAGAGAGAGAGAGAGACATAAGGAGAATGGGGCCCTGGGATTTATATAATGAAGGAAGAACTCAAAACAAGGTGCTGGAATGGACAGATTCCGCCGCCATATTCCGCGTTCTGCAGCTGTTGGGAGTCGAGGGTTCACACTCGGCTGTCAGAACTGCGGTTATTTATAAAATAAAGGACTTGTTAAAAACCTCCTGCGATCTGATTAATTTGCCAGATTTTAAACCTACAGAACAGATGTTGCAAACAAAAAATGTAGCTCACCCCAGCAATACGATAAAAGAGATTTAGGAGACTTTATTGTTCTATAAAAACTTACCCTTAAAGGGGTTTTCCCATTTTTTTTTGTCAAATCTCCCTAGAATTCCAGCAAAAACCACGTGAAGCCTCCGGGAATGAAGTGCCAAAAAATGACTGCGTTCTTTTATTCTTGCTTTCCCCTGTGAACGAGGGGCTTACGTACACAAAGAGTCTACCCTTCACCGCTGTCTGCAAGAGTATAAGCACTTCCTTTATTATTATACAGGATTTATATAGCGCCAACAGTTTGCGCAGCGCTGTACAATATAAGGAAGACATTACAATCACTAGACAAGGTGGTAAGGAGGGCCCGGCCCCTGAGGGCTTACAATCTAAAAGGGAGGGGCCAGTGATACATGAGGAGGGAGCTGTGTGGGGATGAATTGTATGAGAACATGATGGTTGAGCGGTTAGGTTGAGGTGGATCGGCTTCCCTGAAGAGTTGAGTCTTTAGGGATCGCCTAAAGGCAGTCAAGGTGGGCGACAGACGGACAGGTTGGGGTAAAGAAATCCAGAGGATGGGAGAGACTCTAGAGAAGTCCTGGAGGCGAGCATGGGAAGAGTTGACGAGGGAGCTGGAGAGCAGGAGGTCTTGGGAGGAGGGGACGGTTAGGGTGATAGTTTGAGACAAGGTTTGAGATATAGCCGGGGGCAGAGTTGTGGATGGCTTTGTAACTGATTGTTAATATTTTTAATTTTATCCTTTGGGAGAGTGGAAGCCTTTGGATAGTTTTGTTATCAATCTCAACTGAAATGTTGGGGGAAGGTGCACGGGCAGGAGGAAATATCAAGAGCTTTTTGAAAGGTTGAGTTTTAAGAAATGTTGTGGATGAGTAATAGCGGAAGAGTAAAACAGGAAGATCCTTCCATGTAGGTAGATCACTGCACATAATCTTTATGGACATGCTAATGACTGGTACGGTCCCGGCTGATTGGCGGAGAGCATATGTGGTACTAATATACAGGAAAGGGAAACGGAGTTCCCGGATAACTATAGGCCAGTCAGCTTAACGTCAATAAGGTAGAAAATATTGGAAGGCGTGATAAGAAACTTCATGAAGGAATTTGCAAATAAAACTGGTATTATAAGTAGAAACCAACATGGCATCATGAAGGACCATTCTTGTCAGACCAATCTATTAACATTCTATGAGGAGGTCAGTACTAATTTAGACAGAGGAATACCAGTCGGCGTGGTGTATCTGGACTTTGCTAAAGCATTCGATGCAGTCCACCAACAAACGTTTGATTCACAAACTCAGGTCTATCGGTTTGGAGGAAATTGTATGTAGATGAGTGAGAAACTGGATGCAAGAACGGACCCAGGGGGTAGTAATAAATGGTGCATCCTCTAATTGGGCAAAAGTCAGGAGCGGAGTGCCCCAGGGGTCGGTACAGGGACCAATCCTGTTTATCTTATTCATCAACGACATAGAGATTGGGAAAGATAATTCGATCTCAATTTTTGCCAACGTTACTAAACTTGGTAGGGCAGGAAATTCCAAACAGGAGACATGCGCACTTCAACAAGACCTGGATGAAATTGAGGCATGGCCAACACATCTGTTGTCTTGTACCAGTCTTGCCCCTCCCCCGTTCTGCCCTAACACTGACTAGTCGCTGACGGCCACAATTTGCACGTTCAGACCCAGATTTTTGGCTGACAGTCCGGTCTTTAAACACTTTAACAATCAGCCCCTCTTGAACATGTAACGAATTCTGCTGTTTTGCTGATACTCGCTCCATGGCTCCGAGCGCCAACAATCATCCCGCGTTCCAAGGCTGTTACATCGCGTTGTTTCCCCGTATCTTCAGAAATCACTTCTACTGTCGTGGTAACCAACCCGCTTCCCTATTTATAATGGTCTGGCCCTCTAGCAACTTCAGCGCCAAATTATAGCTGATTTGCCCACAAACGTCAGGTGGTCATAATAATCCGGCCACTCAGTGTATATAATAATCCGGCCACTCAGTGTGTGTATATATATATCTATCGATTGCATATACACTGAGTGGCCAGTTTATTATGACCACCTGACGTTTGTAGGCAAATTAGCTATAATTTCGCACTGAAGTTGCTAGAGGGCCAGACCATTATAAATATGGAAGCAGGTTGGTTACCACGACAGACTGTTCCTGTTTATTCATAACATGAGGACAGAGTGTGTTTACTATAACCACAACTATGAATGAACAGGAAGTGATGTAGATGTGATGTAGATCACTTCCCATTCATTCATAATTGAGGATATAGTAACTATACCATGTCCTCAATTATTTACAAACACTCAGCGATCACTGATCCCTGACTGTACCTGTTCTCCTCTCTGACAGCTGTCACAGGAGGCTGAGTGAGCGATGCGGTAGGAGAGCTCAGCCTCCTGTGACAGCGCCGGCTGTCTCCGCCCCCACACCGCTCTGCCGGACTGTGATAGGAGGCTGAGCGGTGTGGGAGGAGACGCCGGTCGCTCACAGCGCTTTCCTCCCACAGCGCTCGGCCGGCTATCAGTTTCTCTCCTCCCCACTGGGACAGAGCAGCGCCCAGCGGGGAGGAAAGAAACTTGGGATGCGCCGATGTATCGGCAGAAAAATGTCACTTTTGGCATTTAGCCAAAATTGCAATTTTCGGCCGATATGTTTCGGTGGCCGCTATATCGGTGCATCCCTACTTGAAAGAAATAGAGAGTCCTGCTTGTAAGAACTTAAGGAGCCTTTCCCTGTATATTCCACCCCAACCCCTATCTCTTGGCATTCCCACACCCCACCAACGTTAACCAAAGCCAAGTTATACAGGAACCTGTCTCCTGTCATGGTCCCTGCTGTGTTTCAGCCATAGGGCATTGCTACAATAAACCTGCCTCATCTCTCCTTCTTATATTGCGGCCTAACCAAGCTGCTTACATACTGTACAGCCACTGAACAATATTTGTGGCTATTGTCTCTCAGATAATAAAATCAAATTTTTAATGCAAGAAAAAAAAATGTCCTTGTCTTTCTTTTTGCTGCTTATATAAGTGCTCACGTGCGGTCCTGACATTAGCCAATTTGTACTGAACGTGTGAAGTCTAAATTTTGAGTACTTCGGGAATAGTTGAGGATATGGGTTTGGGCAATGTGGGGTAGTGGTCTAGAAATGTTTTTGTGCACTCTGATTTATTAAACTTTAAGGACAATGCAGCACGGTGCTGTAAAAAAAAGAGCCTTGCAAACTATGCAATTAGATTGTTTTGCCTCTGGCCAGTTAATACAAAGTTGAGGGCTTCAGCTTTATTTTTAACTACCTCCTGGCCGGCCGGTGTGTAAAAAAAAAATGGCCGGCCGGGAGCTCTGTAGATCGTCCGCTCAGCCACGCCCACTCGGCAGCGGGAAACAGACAATTTAAAAACCAGGCACCGATGCCTGTGAACATACAATCGATCCGCCGGCTATAGAGCCGGCGGATCGCTTGTATGAGCTGCCGGCCCGTGTGTGTCCCCCTCAGCGGCCCCTCCTCCCGTTGTCACGCTGGTCCCGGGCTCCGCTGTGCCCAGTGCGAGCCCGAGACCAGCATAGTGCCTCTGTCACAGGCGATCAGAGGGAGATCGGTACACGATCCGGTCCCCTCTCCGCTGCCAGAATGCAGAAGTGAGAGCAATAATTTTAGACCCATCTATCACTGATAACACTAAACTGATGAGCGGTAAATGCTTTTAAAGCGTCGCCTATGGCCAATTTTGGGTATTTTAGTTTTTTGTGATTTCGCAAGTGCCCGCAATTTTAAAGCTTGACATGTTTGGTGTCTATTTACCCGACGTGACCCCGTCTTTTTATATTTTACCAAAAAATTGGGTAATAATAAATGTTTTCTAATATAATGTTAAAAAAGCCTTCTCTCCCCCCGTCCACCAATGAGCCTTCCCTCCCCCCGTACATCAATGAGCCTCCCACCCCGTTTATCAGTGAGCCTTGGCCACCCATGACCCCGTCTCCGGTTCACCTTCCTTGGACCACTTTTGGTTGGTCCTGACCACTGCAGACCGGGAACATCTCACAAGAGCTGCAATTTTGGAGTTGTCTAGAATCACAATTTCACCCTTGTCAAAGTCCCTCAAATCCTCCCACTTGTCCATTTTTTTTTGGGCTTCCAACACATCAACTTCAGGAACAAAATGGTCACTTGTGGTGTAACATATCCCCCAAACTTCCAGGTGTCATTGTAATATATCTCCCCCCCCCCACTTCCAGGTGTCATAGTGACCAGATAATCTATGTTATTCACCATCTCTCAGTGGTCAGAATGTTGTGGCTTTTGTTTTACCATTTCCACATTTCTTGTCTTCTTTCAGGAATTTTCGATGCGTTTATAAACTCGATCATTTCATAAAGAAAACTAAAGCGTTTAGTTGGCAAAAATAAACATTTGGTTCCTGTTTTTGTGGCCCTTTGCCCCCCTCGCCGTGCGGAATCTGTTATGATTATGTATTTTCTCCGGTTTATAAAAGTTTGACGTGAAAAGTTGTAAACGTCAAAGTGAAGAAAAAAAAAATGATGAAAAGTACAAAGAATGGCAACAGAAAAAAATAATGACTTCACCCCGAGGAACGTTTCATCTTCAGCTTCCCTCCGGCGGAAATGTTAGATTACTCCCACCACCGTGTCAGCGAAATGTTCACAGCTAAAAAACATGTAGAAAGTCCTGAAGATGAATCAGATCTGTTTTACAAAACACGCTGTACCGGAACGTTCACCCTCATGGAAATAAATGGTCAAGATTTCAATCCCGATTAATAACCCCCCCGTGGAGAGTTGATCAGTCTGTCCCCCGGGGGGCCGCCTGTGTACGCTGATATATAAAGTGCTGCTGCGTTAGTTGTAGCTGGAAGGAAACATAATGTGTTGGTAATTACACACTTACACTATATTGCCAAAAGTATTGGGACGCCGGCCTTTACACGCAGATGAATGCTGTAGCTCCCTATATACTGAGCTTACGGTGACGGGAGGACGCTAGTTTGTGTCCTCCGTTACCCTAAGTAGAACTATGAGGAAAAGACTTGACCCCATAGTTCTCCTTTAATGGCATCCCAGCCTTAGTCCGTAGGGTTCAGTATTGGATTGGCTCCGCCCTTTGCCGCTATAACAGCTCCGCCTCTTCTGGGAAGGCGTCCACAAGGTTTAGGAGTGTGTCTATGGGAATGTTGGACCATTTGTGAGGTCAGGTACTGATGTTGGGGGAGGGGCTCGCAGTCTCCGCTCTAATTCATCCCAAAGGTGTTCTATGGGGTTGAGTTCAGGACTCTGTGTGGCCAGTCACGTTCCTCCTCCCCAAATCCGTGTCTTTATGGACCTTGCTTTGTGCACTGGTGCGCAGTCATGATTTGGAGGGGTGTCCCAATACTTTTGGCAATATAGTGCATGTATAAGAGATACATAATGTTTTTTCCCTTGAAGAAATCTAAACGTGTCAAAATCATTTAAAGTTAAAGTGGACCTTCACCCATGGAATGCACTTTCTTTCCTCCTCTTCCTCCCCCCATGCTTAAAAGAGGATGATGTAGATCACCCATCTGCTGTCTCTTGGGATGTCCAACCTTCAATTTATTTTTAACTTAACTTTATTGCTATCACACAGGAGCTAACAATCCCCTGTGTAATAGCATCACAGGAGTTTGAGCACAGCACTGTGTTGGCTCTGTGACAGCTGAGAGGGGAAGGCTGCGAGTGCAACCCTCCTCTCTCAAGTGTTTACACGGAGCAAAGCAGAGAGCGGACGTTCTCCACTCTGCTCCCCGCTCTACATCCTGAATGAGTGTGTCGTGGTCCCCGGGTCCCCCAGAAGAGTGGGGGACCCCCGAAAACCACTGTGATGAGGGTGGCAGCAGGGACAGAGCCAGCTTGGAGAGACCTCCAGGCTAGTTACTGAGCCAGTCAATAGGAAGTGACATGCTTGGAATAATCATAGATCTGTTACATAGTTACATACCGTGTTTCCCGGAAAACAAGACACTGTCTTATATTTTATTTGGCTCAAACAAACACACTAGGTCTTATTTTTTTTTTTATGTACAACAATCAACACTTATTCATGTACAAAAATATGGTGATCAGGGGTGCCGTACCTTTCCAAGAGCCATTTGGTAACCAATCGCTGGCCAGAATGAGCGCAGCGCGCTTTCACTATGGATTCCTCACAGGCGGAGTGCATTTGGTATGACTCCGCCTGTGACAGGAGCCAGAGCTATAGAGGAGGCATCGGCTTATGCGGCTCTGCTCCCTCCGCTGCCGCCTCGCTTCCTCTAGCGCCGGCTTCGTTGGCACCGCTGATTCTCTCCCGCGGCTCTTCAAGTTCCCCTTATACCACCACCGGCCCTGGGAATGGTCACAACTAGGTCTTATTTTCGGGGGAAACGGGGTAGTTACATAGTATTTGAGGTTGAATGAAGACACAAGTCCATCAAGTCCAACCTATAGCGTGTGTGCATTTATGTTTGAGCAGGTGTGTGCGTGTATATGAGTCCATGTGTGATTTTGCTCTTAGCAGTACCTGTACCCCTGTATATTACCTGTACCCCTGTATATTACCTGTACCCCTGTATGTTACCTGTACCCCTGTATGTTCTGGTCTCCCAGGAACTCGTCCAGGAGTCTCTTGAATGATTCCACACTCTTAGCTGAAATCACTTCCTGCGGCAGCGAGTTCCAGACCCTAACCGCTCTGACTGTGAAGAACCCCCTGCGCCCTGTATGTTGAAATTTGTTTTCCAACAATTTTTGGTTGTGCCCTAACTGGAGCTAACCGTAAACAGTTTGTTAATAATGTTGCTGTCACCATTGAACAGTTTATACAAGAAAATCACGTCCCCCCTTAATCTCCTAACCTCCAAAGAGAACATATTTAATTGTAACAATCTTGTTTCATAGTTCAGGTCCTCGAACCCCCTAATGAGTTTGGTTGCCCTCTTCTGGACTTTTTCCAGCTCAAGGACATCCTTTCTGAGTATCGGTGACCAAAACTGGACCGCGTACTCCAGATGAGGCCGAACCAGCGATCTGTAAAGTGGTAAAATTATAGACTTGTCCCTGCAATACATCCCCTTCTTAATACAGGACAGGACTCTGCTAGCTTTGTTTACAGCAGCCTGGCACTGCAAACTATTCTTCAATCTCCGGTCTACAATGACCCCCAAATCCTTCTCCATTTCCGACTTCCTAGCGGCACACCCATAAGTGTATAGTGCATTTTTAAAGGAGAACTATGAGATGAGTGATTTCCACTCACCTCATAGTTCTAGCCGACCTGTGACAATGAGACTGTCACAGGTCGGCTCAGTAGATCGGGAGGTGAGCGAACACATACCGGGATTCGCTCACCTCTCGATCTTGTCACGGCTCTCTGCCGTGACAGGGGGAGGGGCTGGATTCCCCTCTCCCCGCTCCGATCCTCCAGCGCTGACTGGCGGAACGGACGGG
>NW_017308771.1:110779-112668 GCF_000935625.1 Nanorana parkeri | reverse complement strand
CGGGGCGGGTACAGCTGGCTCTGCCTCTAGATAGGCAGAGCCAGCTGTCACTCACGCAGCTGGGCGGATCCCGACGTACAGGTCGGATCCGCTCCGGCTGCGGCGTCTCAGTATACCGCGAGCTGTAGCTCCCTATATACTGAGCCTAGGGTGACGGGAGGACGCTAGTTTGAGTCCTCCCGTTACCCTAAGCAGAACTATGGGGAAAAACACTGACCCCATAGTTCTCCTTTAACTCCAAGATGCATTACCGTACATTTATCGACATTGAACTTCATCTGCCATACAGTTGCCCATTCCCCGATTTTATCCAGGTCCTCCTGTAATGTTATAATGTCTAAATCCGTGTCTATTACCCTCCCGATTTTCATATAATCAGCAAACACTGAGACGTGACTACTCACTCCCTCCCCTATATCATTAACAAACAGGTTAAAAAACATGGGACCTGTCATGATGATTATTAGACGATGATGATTATTAGATGATTATGTGCACTGCCAAAAAATTTGTTTAGTTTCGTTTCGTTTTAAATTCGGATTTGTGTTATTTCGTTTTTCGGGATTCAGTGTGAAAGTCGATTCGGAATTCGGATTCGGACGAAATTCGGTAGCGGTAGTTCGAACGTTCGTTTCGTTTTCGGTTCTTATTAGTTTCGTTCGTTCGTTTGCAGCAAAGTGACATTTGAGGGGGAAAAAATATTTTTCTCCTTCTCTAATGTCACTTTGCTCCAACGAACGAAACGAATAAGAACCGAAAACGAAACGAACGTTCCAACCACCGCTACCGAATTTCGGAAATGGAAATTCGGATTCGTTTGCATTCGTTATGTCTGTAATTCGGAATTCGGATACATCCAAATGTCCGAAAATTCGTCTGAATTTCGATTCGGAACGAAACGAATCGCACATGTCTAGTGTGCAGCTCGTATATCAGTGTACATTTGCTGTCCCCTCAAAATAACTCAACACACCGCCATTACGCTGGCAACAAAAGTGAGTACACCCCTAAGTGAAAATGTCCAAATTGGGCCCAATTAGCTATTTTCCCTCCACCGGTGTCATGTGACTCGATAGTGTTACAAGGTCTCTGGTGTGAATGGGGAACAGCTGTGTTTAAATTGGGTTTTATCGCTCTTTCCGAAAATTCGTCCGGATTTCGATTCGGAACGAAACGAATCGCACATGTCTAATGATTATGGTGAAATGTTAACCGATAGTGATACCTCAACTGCTGTCATAAGTTTTGTATCTCATTTACGCAACTTTAATTAAAAAATTGTCAATTTTGAAGAAAAAAAAAAGCATGGGACCCAGCACAGAACCCTGGGGCACGCCACTCGTGACCTCAACCCAGTCTGAAAAGGTGCCATTAACTGATACTGTTCTCAAAGAAAAAGTGTAAAAAAAAAAGCTAGAAAACAAAGTAATAAACATCCCACGCATGCTGAAATAAATAAATAAAGACTCATTTGACCACAAAGTCTTTTTCTGCCATGTACTCTTCAATGTGTCCAACTATTCTAATTGGGAGCAATACGAGTGTCCATTGCAATTGTCAGAAGCGCCTTCGGTAGAAATGAACATTTTCCCTTTTTAATGCTCGATATTAAAATTAAAAAAAAAGCAGAAATATTGAATTTCCTTCTCACTTTTGGACAAGTAGACCTTTCAACTAGTGTTGTTCCTCCACGAGGACGGAACTTTGGGTGGAAAATGACTGATTTTTTTAGAACACATTTCTGCTGCTTGTCTTTCATCCTGAGTCGAGTCGATGCGCCCTCATTGGTATTCACCAGATCGCGCCTGGTATTTGAGAGCGGAATTTTCCCATCCGTCAATTTTACTAGGATTGTCTAGCTCCGAAATGCCAGCTATCCACTCTCCCCC
>NW_017308771.1:100368-109750 GCF_000935625.1 Nanorana parkeri | reverse complement strand
TTTGACAACGTCCAGGCCCATTAGTTACACAGAGATTTTTTTTAAAAAGCCGAGCTGGCGCCGGTGAGTTACGGGGACGTAGAGTAACAATGTTGCTTTCATAACAATTAATTCTGACAGGTTCGTGGGCATAATTTTTGTTCTTGCAGGTAAAGCACGTAATTTCAATGATGCTTAAATCACCTTAATAACAAATGTTCCATTTTAGCTTGGAAAATATTGTTTAACTAAGATTAACCTTCCACATATTACGTCCGCAGGAGTTCAACGTTGAATTACCTACGAGCAGGGGCGTCCCGAGGCTGGGTGACACCCGAAGCGGTAACCGCGTGTCACCCCGCCGAGACGTCTGTCACGGGAGCCAGGAAACCAGACCACGCGGAAACTCAGGTAAAATAAAGTTGTTTATTTAAAGGAACATAAATAAACATTCATTAGGGAGCAGCGAGGTCAGGAACAAGCCGGACAAGTCCAAATGCGGGTACATCAGCCGAGCCGGGATCACGTCCAAAGCGGGTAGTCGTCCAAGCCAATGCGGGGTCGAGAGCCAGAGGAAACGTCAGCCGAACTGGATCATACACAGAATAACACAAAGAAGGAACTCAGATCGCCAGAGATGCACCTTGGAGCACAAACGCAAGGGCAATGAACCTGAATCCTGAGCAGACCGATATAGTCAGGTGTTGCCACATCATCACTGTGCGACGCCCAGGCAGCAGGCAAGCGATGATGCAATCAGAGGATATAAAAGAGACTGCAGTCTGCACATGTCCAAAATGGCTGCCACCATGAGGACAAGGTAAGACCTTGACAACGTCACCACGCGAGTGCGCGATGACGTTATCACGCACGCGCGGAGGTATTCCAATACCTGCCGGCGGCCATCTTGGTGATGGACGCCGGCAGAGAGAAGAGGGGACAGTGACCCGGCGGGATGAGGTATGCCGCCGGGTCCCCTCCTCTCCCCTGATACTGTCGGGCGTTCGGTCCATGACCGAGCTCCCGACTTTTCAGAGGGGGGTGACACCAAAATGACTGAGTAATTTTGGTGTCACCCCTCCAATGGTGGCACCCTGGTGCGGGCCGCACCCCCCTTGTGACGCCACTGCCTACGAGGCGGCTGGAATTAAAATGCATCTATGTAGCGGCTCAGACCAATGCAAGCCATGCCTCTGCACTTCCTGTTTTTATATCAGGACCCCCATATGATCACGTTTTACATAGAGGGTGCAACAACCAGCATTTCCAAGCCGCACATCATTTGTGATACCTGTTGTTGTTTCTTATGACAAACATTTGTTTGTAAGATTCACCCTGCGAACTACTTCCGTGTAGCTCGGAGGATCCGAATCCAACCACATTTGGGCGATCTGGGGATTTTGCTGCTATCAAAACGAGCATTATGACCGCTTTTGACGTAGGGAGCAACTGTTGGGAAGGTATATGAAGTAGCGCGAGCGCTGCATTTGCACGGATCTCTTTTTGTGCTAGATCTGATATAAGTTTAAAAATTTGGTTCCTACATTTGTGGTTTTCACGTGTTGCATTTTAGGTTGGTTGGCTTTGGGATGCATCTCAGATGAAGTTGATAATTCCAGTATTTCAATATCAAACTAGGGATTTTTTCTTGATAGATTTGGATGTAGCAGGTAGACTTGTGCGCTGTAAAAAAAATAGTTTCGTTCCGTTTCGTAATATCCATTTTATTTCGTATTTCATAATTCGCGTCCGAAACTCAATTCGGATTGGTACGAAATACGGATTTTCGTTAGTTTCGGCACATTTTCGTAACTTTACGAACATTCGTTATGATGAAGTTAAAAAGCAAAAATACCTTTGTTAATATTGGAGTCGATGTGGTAGTTGTTTTTTTATCCGAAATACGAATTCCGTTAACGGATTCCGGATCCGAATTTCGTATTTCGGACCACGCCTCTGCACTTCCTGTTTGCCAGATTATTGTGCTCCTGCCATTATCTTGCTTCCTGCTCCCTCTGTGTTACAATCCGCTCATACTGCTACCGGTGTACCGACCTTTGGCTGCTGATTCACCGACTACTCTCATCATCTTCTGCTTCATACCTGATACCTTTGGCTACTGACCTCGGCTTGATCTCTGACTACGCTTCGGCCTGCTCCTCCACTACTACCGTCTGCTTGTGTACCAAACCCGGCCTGTTGACTACGCTTCTGCCCGCTGTTACAGCTACTGGACTCCGAGCCTGATCCCAGATCGTGACAGAGGCGTGGCTTAAATAGGAAGTTCAAGGGAGGAGCAAGGAGTTCAGAGTTCAGCAGAAACTAGGTTTACCTGGGGATCACACAGGAGATCAGGCAAGGAGCTATCCAAGGTTCTAAGGTGGCTCAGCAGGTAGAACCATTGCCAGCGACAGCAGAGGCCCTGGGTTCAGATTCGGTTCCTGACACTGGGCTGAGGTGATGTCATCAGTCGGTTGAAGGTAGGAACAAGCATTTGCTTAAAGTGACACTAAACTAAAAGGAGATCAGAGAATGGGTATTGTCTGGTTTCTTATGCTCTGCCAGATGTTACCCACCATGCTGGTCCTGGGCCTGCAAGCAATGGAGTGTAGCGCTCACCCCCGAAGGAGCCGCTGGATGATCGGGTCTTCCATAGCCTGTCTAGGGATTATTAAAAACACCTCCAGTGTTAACCGACAGATTGAAGTCCAGACAATAGCTCCAAGATGATTCTCTTTTATTTCTGAACTCCAGGGAGAGAGGGAAGAGGGTCAGGCACATCCAGGATGAAGGTAGACTCCTTGTACTTGAAACAGAGCAAAGTAACCGCTGCCACCACAGAATTGGACCTTTTAAGCCGTACCGGCAATCTGTGTGGAGAACTTCTGGCAAGCAGTACTGTCAAGGGTCTTGTTCAGGTTCAACTTCAGACATGAGTGGCTGACCACTGGGCCTCCAGGCTCAGGCCCCAGCGTCCAGGCCTAGGCCCCAGGCTCAGGCCTAGTCCATCTCTTCAGCAGCAGGCATCCTGCCCCCAGCCAGGAGGGCCCTGGGGAAGGGAAGAGACTCTTGCATCAGCCACCTCAGCATTTATCTCCTCTCCCAGCATGCATCACTGCTACTGTACTACAGTGATTGGCTGGGAGACATAAATGCCCAAATGCAAACCTCATTGGCTGTTCTGCCCTGTGGGTGGTAACACACCCACCCACAGGCAGACACAGCTGCACAGATTGTTCTGTCACAGTTGAAATGAACATAGACTATGAATATAACCTAGCACTCCTTTTAGCAGGGTGCTACAGGAGCTTGGGAAACAAGCGCGGCCGAGCGGAGGATCGGTAAGTATCAGTGATATTTACCGATCCTCTATGTGCAGCACAAACACTAAAGTGATCGTCTGATCACTCCAGTGTTTGTAAATAACTGGGAAATTCATAAAAGGTCACAAGCACTCCAGCATGTAGAAAAGTCAATGTGTATTGACTTCACAAGTGTCACCATCATCAGAGCAACGTTTCGGAACAGCAAAGTCCCTTCCTCAGGCAAAACAGATAATCATTATCTTTCATTCACCGGATCCCCATACACCTTTTTATGGCCAATAACTTGCATATAAGCCCTCTTAAAGGGGACAATTGTTTCTGAAAGTTCTAACCCCATAGACTTGCATTGAGTTCGAACCTTTTGGATGTTCTAAAGTTCGAAATTGAACTGAACTTGGACCTATTCGGCTCATCACTAGTAGTGGGCTTCTATGAGAGCGGACCTTCTATTTTCATGGAGGTTCTGCTTTAACAGGAAAAACTATATCTGCTGCTGGGTCCATTTTAAAGTCCCCCCATCTAACCTAGCCCTGTATGAATTTCAAAAGCTCCTTCATTTAAAAAAATATCTTAGTCTGTGTTTTTATCAGCCTCATACAGGGAAGGGCAGCACTGGAGGCCAATGACCCTACATTCCAAGGTACATAAGAAGCTGGCAGACAGGTGAGCAGAGGTTTGACCTCATCTGTGTTTTGCTGCTCTTTCACTGTCCAGTCACACACTTGGGGCACTTTATGACCAAAACTTTATTACTTGAACTTCAGTAAAAGAAAAGAGTAGTCCGATGAGGGCTGGATTTACCACAAGGCCAACCAGGCCCGGCCTTGGGGCAGCAGGGAGTAGAGGGGCAGCAGGGGTGTGGAATTCCTATCTCCCAATGCCCGGGACGTGCAGATCCAGGCGCCGGGCGGGTAGTTGTTTTCTACATTTAGCCCGGCTTGGGGCAAGCAGAGCTCAATGTACAGCTGGGGAAGCCACCACTTGTTTTGTACAATGTTGCTGAGATCACTTGTATGCAGCCTGCAGGTCTGTCGGCCCCGAGTCCGATGTTAACGCGCTGTCTGGATTAGAAAACCAGAAGAACAGATTTACAATTTTTTTGGCAAATAAGACAGATCACACTTCTTTTCTCAGCTGTCATTTTAGTTGTTGTTTTTTTACACTTCTGCTTAAAATAACAATCACATGCCCCTCATCTTATATTCAGTAAAATATCATCAGGTATAAGAATATATCAGAGTAATTTCACCATTACAGAAATAAAAAAAAGAGACCTACTGAGAGAAATCCATAGAGGGGTGTATTTACCAAAAATTCCCTTCCCCCGAGCTTACCAACCCAGTGCGCTAGACATGCACGCTGGTATGCCCCCGGATACTGTACATCTCAAACCTTGTCTTAAAATATCACTCTAATCGTCCCCTCTGCTCCTCCCAAGACCTCCTGCTTTCCAGCTCCCTTGTCAACTCCTCCCATGCTCGCCTCCAGGACTTCTCTAGAGTCTGTCCCATCCTCTCGAACTCTTTGCCCCAACCTGTCCATCTATCTCCCACCTTGACTGCCTTTAGGGGTTCCCTTAAGACTCTTCTCTTCAGGGAAGCCTATCCCACCTCAATGTAACCACTCAACCATCACGTTCTCAAACAATTCATCCCCACACAGCTCCCTCCTCATGTATCACTGGCCCCTCCCTTTTAGATTTTAAGCCCTCAGGGGCAGGGCCCTCCTTACCATCTTGTCTTGAATCGTATTGTGATTGTAATGTCTTCCTTATATTGTAAAGTGCTGAGCAAACTGTTGGCGCTATATGAATCCTGTATAATAATAAAAATCCCTATCGCAAGGGAGTGGCTAGCATGCAGCTCCCTTCTATGCTGATTATCTGTCCACTTGTCCCTCAGCATTGAGCGGTTGCTTCACAAAGGGCTTCCGCGCAAAAATTACCCTTCAGAGCACCAGGTCCCATGCTGGCGGGCACCAGGCTCTTCAGCACCTTTGGTTCCAAGGAGAGGGTGTTGGCAAGGAGGGCCATGTTCCACCTACATGCCCCCCCCCCCCTCCAACCTACATATTCCCCCCAAGTATAAGTTTAAAAAAAAAAACACATATGAAAAACACTTATTATTTTTTTAACTGATCTATACCTTTCCAGATTCCAGCAATGTCTGAAGATGTCCTGCCGTGTCTGGTACAGCATTGGCAGGTGAGAGGGTGGAGGAATGTAGTCAACCTTGTTTATGAGCAAAGTTAGATTTCCCATCCTGGTTTTATGTGTCCAGCGAACTCTTGAGGTGGAGCTACCTTTTTCAATTCTAGAAGTAAAAGTGGTGGTGGTGGTGTGGTCTTCTTCACATCGCTGGTGGAAATAACTATCATATCTAATTCTAAACATATATCAGCAAGGACAAAGCCATTCAACGCCCAAAATATGGGACCATGCCAACCATACCGGAGGTGAATATCCCCAAGGGAGTCAAAGACCTCAATTAAAAACTCAAAAGTTATCACCCTTCCCTACCACATTCAAGTCTACAAAGAGATTCATGTATTAGAAAGAACCCTGCTGCGGAGAGCAAGCTGGATCAGAAGTGCCAACAAGCAGAGAGGAGTCAGCGCTGGATCGGAGACCCGCCGAACCGCTGGAGGGACAGGTGAAAACATGGGGATAGGGCGATGTGGCTGACTGAGGGCGATGTTGCTGAGTGAGGGCGATGTGGCTGACTGAGGGCGATGGGGCTGTCTGAGACAAAAATAAAGTTTTCTTCTCCGGGAACTTGTAACATGTAGCGCACACAATCCGCTATTTATTACGGTGATTACCCCCGGCAGTCGTACATTTTGGGGGAGCAATAAATTCCGCACAGAATGACGTCCGCGTAGAAACAGATTCATGTATCAGAAGGAACCCCCCGCTGGGGAGAGCAAACGAAGCCCCGGAGGAAATAAGGGGGGAAAAAATTCCACCCGCGTCCCTCTGTGATCGAATTAAAAGAGAGAGCGGGAGACTGCAAATAAAAAACAAAGGACCAAAAGTAACATCAGAAAATAAATCAAACTGAAACAAATATGTATTCATCACTCCGGGATTAATATTTTATTCAGTTAGTTTGTGGTGGGAGAGCGAGTGCTGAGCTGACAGAGAAAGCCAACGCTGGGAGAAAGACTCTCCGGGTGGTTTGGAACATGTGACATTTATTCGTCCTCTCTCGGGTTGTATTAAAGTGATATTAAACCTTCCTTCATAAAAGTCTATTTCTCTTCAGATAAACACTTTATGTTGCAATTTTTTTTCTAATAAAAGGTATTTTTACTTACTGGAGTTGTGCCCTCGGCCTTCTCCCATTCGCAGCACCCCGGCTCTCCCTCCGTACCTCCAATAGAGGAGTGCACATAGAGTGATCGCCGAGGGCCATCCCTATCATGAGGCGTCATTGGCGGGCAGCCACAGCGTCTCGGGTTGCTAAGAGCTCTTAGCAACCTGTCCGGCTTCCTGCCCGGCTCACTGACGTCACCGGTTGCCAGGAGCTGAGCTGGGCGGTCTGGCTGGTGTCCTGCCAAGCTCCTGGCAACTAGTAACATCAGTGAGGTGCGTGGGACACCGGACAGAGAGCCGCTAACAGTGCAGCCTGACATTGACCCCCCCATTCCCAAACTAAAATCAGCACAACAATGTCCCCCCTGGGAAGGGGTCGGACGAAGCCACGCCCCCCAACCCGTCCCCAAGCTAGTGTGAAGGAGGAAGGGAGATGATAGGGAGGAGCCTCACTGTCCCTCACTTGCTCGTCACTGGTGAAGCATCGAGATCGATGGCCTCAGTGGGTTTTCTTTTCTTTTTTTTGATTGGACAGCTTGGACCAACTGCTGGAGAGAAGCTGATGAAGCCGACCTCCGCTTCATCAGCTTTTTTGGGGGGTCCTAGGTGACATTAGGGGTCTTGGAGACCCCTGATGTCTCCATAAAGAGGACCTGTCACATCTTTTGCTAACACATAGGAGGGGTTTCTCAGCCCCCTATGTGATAGCAATAAAGTTAGGTGAAAAAAAAATAGGAAAAAAAATTAAAGTTTCCCAAAAAATGTTTTAAAGTAACACATAAAAAAGAATTACAAAAAACAAATTTTTTTTTTAAAGTCCCCACCCATACATACACATCGGGTGCGCATACCTGCGAAAACGACGATTGCGCCCATTACGCCGCACATGTTACATATCGCCGCGAACGTCGCAGTGAGAGCAATAATTCTAGGTTCACCAATCACTGATAACACTAAACTGATGAGCGGTAAAAGCTTTTAAAGCGTCGCCTATGGTCAATTTTGGGTATGGTAGTTTCTTTGCGATTTTGCGAGTGCGCGCAATTTGTAAGCTTGACATGTTTGGTGTCTATTTACCCGACGTGACCCCGCCTTTTATATTTTACCAAACAATTGGGTGATAATAAATGTTTCCTAACATAATGTAAAAAAAAAACCATATTATAGGAGTTGCAGTTTAGTGAACGTTATAGTTTCCCCCTTTGCCCCTGTATGACGTTGAGCTGGAGTCTTGCCTGCGTGAAACTGACTTTTCAGTCTCTTTGGTAGTCACCACTCCCGGAAGTTGCCAATACCAATGATTTTAGCACTGGTTGCTATGGGAGGAATGAGTGTGAGGGAGCATGAGCATGGTGACCATGAGAGGGTTGGGGTGGTCCTTGAGTGCGTCGGGCCAGCTGGCGAGTCCGCAGGGTATGGATGACGCCGGAATCTCTAGGAAATGGATCAGATGTCTGGTGTGTGCAGCAGCTGGAGAAGTAATGGCTGGCTGAGGTGGCTCGGAGTACTGTTGGTATGAGGCACCAAGTGGGAAAGCCAGGCGAGAAGTCAGTTTTAAAGCTTGTGTCATACACGGGAAGCCTGAATCTTGAATCGCGGATCAGGAGCAAGGTCAGGAACTGTAAGCCAGGGTCATAAACAAGAGAACAGTAAGTCAAAGTACCAAATCGGAAGGAGGAGGTGGGGGGGTCAGTGGTCACAAGTCGCGTCCGTACACAGGAGAGCAGGATCAGAATGCAGAGCACACCGGGACAAGCTGACGACCACTCAGCGACTTGATCATGGCTTCTGTCCATTGAAATAGGCAAAGAGTGTGCGTGCACACATATACGTTGCATGCATGCATGCGTGTATGTATGTGTATGTGTGCGTGTATGTGTGGCCAGAAGTTTTGTGCTCACGTTTCTTTGAGCTGGGCCCGGTTTGCAGGTAAGTCTCTTACAAATCCTGATTGCGATGCTCTGCAGGCTCCATTGTAGTAAATGCACATTGATCATGAGGTCAGTGCTGCAGCATTTGATACTTTTTTTTTTTTTTTGCAAAAGGTGGACTGTGCCTTTTAATGCTTAATTTTACCCAAGGTTCCATTCATTGCATTGTTCTGTCCTAGGCTGGTGGAAGTATGGTGGAAGGATAGAGGGAGAAAAGGAAAGATGGGGGAGCCAAGCCGGTGTGGATCAACAGAGACTCCAGCGGTCTTTTTGACAGCTTACTGAAACATATAACTGTTGCTGGCAATGTAATGCCTCATTAGAAATGCTGTAACATAGATAAGAGTTTCATCTCCCAGCCCTCGTATTCCTTCCTGACGATGATTTAATGTAATTTCCAGGGACTCATCGCTGCTAGGCAGATGCATTTCAAGCAGACACCGGCGGACTACAACCATGAACATAACATGTGAAAGGGAACACGGGTTATAATGTCATTTCTATCTCTGTGTGTGGTTCTCTTCTTCATGAAATATTCACTTAAAAAGCCCTCAGAATAGAAACAGATACAAATACACAGCAAGCGCGGGACGCAGCACAACATACGGGAAGCAATGAACTGTACAGATGGAAAACATTTAGGTCTCCGCTACAGATGATGAGAAAACCCGCCGTTACCCTTCTTATGACCGGTTTTAAAAATGAAGTCACTTGAGTTCCATTATGGACACCACAAGTCAGTGATATTCATAGTAACATAGTAGGTGGGGTTAAATAAAGACAAGAGTCCATCCAGTTAAACTTACTGTGTGTGTGTGTGTGTGTGTGTGTGT
>NW_017308771.1:98038-100160 GCF_000935625.1 Nanorana parkeri | reverse complement strand
ATGCACATGAACCCATTAGGAAAGCGTTAAAAGTGTGTGTGTGTGTGTGTGTGTGTGTGTGTGTGTGTGTGTGTGTGTGTGTGTGTGTGTATATATAGTATCTGACAGAAGTGAGTACACCCCTCTCATTGGATGATATCATGTCATGTGAGGACGCAGAAGAAATGACACTTTGCTACAATGTAAAGTAGTGAGTGTGCAGCTTGTATATCAGTGTCCCCAACACACAGCCATTTGGCAACAAAAGTGAGGGGGGGGGGTGCGTTACTAAGCCCAGAGTCCAGTGCGTTACTAAGCCCAGAGTCCAGTGCGTTACTAAGCCCAGAGTCCAGTGCGTTACTAAGCCCAGAGTCCAGTGAGTTACTAAGCCCAGAGTCCAGTGCGTTACTAAGCCCAGAGTCCAGTGCGTTACTAAGCCCAGAGTCCAGTGCGTTACTAAGCCCAGAGTCCAGCAGGGGGGGGGTCCATCGGTCAGTCAGCTTTGATTGTGATTCGGGTCCATTCCACAGGTCTTCGGTTCATTGCTGAGGGCCACACATTCGTTACCCCTTAACTCTATAGACCACATCACAGGCGGTGGAGGGTGTCAACATCCAGATGAGGGTGATTATGTAGAATCCAGGGTTCCCAGACTTTAAGACATTTGAATATGTATCCGTTAGGACACACGACAACCGTTCATTTAAGAGAACATTATCTAACCTATTGGTAAACTCCCAGTACGGGATAAATAGTTTTTTCCAACTTCCTGCCAAAGTCAATTTGGCGGCAATGAATATTTGGTGGGCTAGGGCACCCTGAGATTTATTCAGTCCTGGTACTGAGGCATGGAGTAGAGCCTGTGTTGGGTCTTTAGGAATTCCATATTTTTACGTAGAGAGAAGATGTCACCAGCACACCAAATTTTCAGATGAAACAAAAATCCATTTTAATGACAAACATTGTCATTCAGATAGCAAGTACTTTCGAGGGCCTCGCAGGGTCCCCGTCATCAGGCTCAGAAAGAAACAAGCGGCTTCCCCCCATTCTTCATTTAGCCTGGCTTGTGCAAAGCAGGGCTAAATGTAGAAAACAAATTACCGCCCGGCGCCCTGAACTCCATGTTCCAGGCTTCGGGTGACTTCAAACTTGTGCCGCCCCTCTTCTCCGCGCCGCCCCGAGGCCCTGCCTCGGTGGCCTTGCCGGGAATCTCGGCCCTGCAGGCAGACTCTGCTGCGTGTGCGAGCACATTGGGAAACAGCCAGGGAAGGTTGGGAGAGGTCAAGAGAGTTGGTCACACCTGAGATACCTGTTGGAGAGACTGGGAGAGACAGTGACCCACGAGGGGTGAATACTGAAACACTTGGAGCTGAGGAAAGCTGCTGAGCGATACCGAGTACTGTATTTGCAGAGAAGTCCTGGGACTATCACACTGGGAGTGTATGGGACAGCCAGATGTCGGTGAGACCAAAACACGATGTTTTGATGAAAGTCAAATGAACTGTTATGCTTCATTATGCTGAATAAAAGCGAGTTATTTTGTGAAGTTCATGGATTGTTGACCTTCGAGTGAATAAAGACCGTCCTTTATGTTAAAGTCGGCTTCAGGAGCGGTCACTTAGCGATCACCATTGTGCTACATTCCCCAAACTTCCACAATAGTTAAAGGAGAACTATGGGGTCAGGGCTTTCCCCATAGTTCTCCTTAGGGTAACGGGAGGACGCAAACTAGCGTCCTCCCGTCACCCTAAGCTCAGTATATAGGGAGCTACAGCTCGCGGTATACTGAGACCGCCGCAGCCGGAGCGGATCCCGACATCTGCAGAGAGCCGTGACAGGATCGAGAGGTGAGCGAACCCGGTATGTGTTCGCTCACCTCCCGATCTACTGAGCCGACCTGTGACAGTCTCATTGTCACAGGTCGGCTAGAACTATGAGGTGAATGAAAAGCACTAACCTCATAGTTCTCCTTTAAACTATAAGCCAGCTGAATTCCACAATGTGTTGTCACCAGAAGGTCTCAGAAAGCCCTCCACTGCTGCAGTGTGGGGTTCACCTTAATATTCTTACTGTACCCTTAACCAGGCATGCAGCCTGGGTGGCCAGGAAAGGAAGGGCAGCAAGCATGTCCCCCCCCCCCCCC
>NW_017308771.1:86366-97882 GCF_000935625.1 Nanorana parkeri | reverse complement strand
GTGGCAGCCAAGCCTTCCACAAGGCTCCCTTGTCCCAATCTTCAGGGACATTGACCTTTTCCCCACCTCCATGTGCCCCAAAAAGAAGGTGGGGATAATTGTTACACGAGAGGGTATATATGAAGCCTCCTTTTATAATAAGGGTGTGGCCAGATATCAGAGGGTTGGCCATTGACGTCATCCATTTGACTTAACATGGTTCTGGGATTCAGTTTCAGGATTATTACAGATTTTCAGCCTGTTCAGCCGCACTGCCGGTGAATCGAACTCTGGCACGTTGGCTTGCTTATTATAGCTTGCTTCAAGGTAGAAACTGTGCAATCCCAAGTGCATACATTTATATTCTCTGACCTTCTGACATTTACCCACTGATTAATTTCAGAGGGTTCATTCTCCATTCAGCTCACCTAATTAAACATTCAGCTACAGTAACAACCTGTTATTAGAAGCTGTAAGGATCGAACTGAGACAATAACAACGGTGAATGTTGGGTGAATGGATGGACCGAGACCGTATCCTGTCCCTTCTGGCTTCATTTAACAGAAAAATGACCTGTTAGTGTCAATTGTTCTTTTATCAGCCATAACAATATGCAGATTGTGTGACTTTATCATTGTTTAAAAAATCTTGGAAGCAGAAACCTGCACACTGTGATATGTAATAGGTCTAGAACGGGATGTAGAAGGATTAGTGCAGGTTCATCATCAATCCTCAGAGGAGACTCTACATGGCAGCTGAAGATCTTTATTTTCTCGGATTGACATATTAGTCACCAGATGCTATTTTAGTATGTTCTTTAGCAGAGTGGTTGGCATTGGGTTGGGTGACAAGAAGAATACGATGTGTGGGAACAAGGGTTAGAGCTCCACAACAGAGACAACAACAGAGTCGTTCGAATTGGGTTGGGTGACTAGGAGAGCATGGTGTGGGAACAAGGGTAGAAGCCACAGCAGAGACAAGAACACAATCCTTGGCATTGGGTTGGGTGACAAGAAGAATACGGTGTGGGAACAAGGGTTAAAGCTCCACAGCAGAGACAAGAACAGAGTCGTTAGAATTGTGTTGGGTGACTCGGAGAGCATGGTGAGGGAACAAGGGTAGAAGCCACAGCAGAGACAAGAACACAATCCTTGGCATTGGGTTGGGTGACAAGAAGAATACGGTGTGGGAACAAGGGTTAGAGCTTCACAGCCGAGACAAGCACAGAGACGTTGACATTGGGCTGGGTGACTATGAGAGCATGGTGTGGGAACAAGGGTTAGAGCTTCACAGCCGAGACAAGCACAGAGACGTTGACATTGGGCTGGGTGACTATGAGAGCATGGTGTGGGAACAAGGGTAGAGCTCCACAGCAATGACACGAACACAGTCGTTGGCATTGGGTTGACCAGGAGAGCATGGTGTGGGAACAAGGGTACAGCTCCACAGCAGAGAGAACACAGTTGTTGGCATTGGGTTGGGTGACAAGAAGAATACGGTGTGGGAACTAGGGTAGAGCTCCACAGCAGAGACAAGCACAGAGTCGTTGGCATTGGGTTAGGTGACTAGGAGAGCATGGCGTGGGAACAAGGGTAGAGCTCCACAGCAATAACATGAACACAGTCGTTGGCATTGGGTTGACCAGGAGAGCATGATGTGGGAACAAGGGTAGCAGCCACAGCAGAGTCAAGAACGCAGTGGTTGGCATTGGGTTGGATGACCAGAAGAATATGGTGTGGGAACTAGGGTAGAGCTCCACAGCAGAGACAAGAAAACAGTCGTTAGGATTGGGTTGGGAGACTCGGAGAGCATGGTGAGGGAACAAGGGTTAGAGCTCCACAGCAGAGACAAGAAAACAGTCGTTAGGATTGGGTTGGGTGACTCGGAGAGCATGCTGAGGGAACAAGGGTAGAAACCACAGTAGAGACAAGTACACAATCCTTGGCATTGGGCTGGGTGACTATGAGAGCATGGTGTGGTAACAAGGGTAGGAGCCACAGCAATGGCAAGAACACAGTCATTGGCATTGGCTTGGGTGACTATGAGAGCATGGTGTGGGAACAAGGGTAGAGCTCCACAGCAGAGACAAGCACAGAGTCGTTGGCATTGGGTTAGGTGACTAGGAGAGCATGGCGTGGGAACAAGGGTAGAGCTCCACAGCAATGACATGAACACAGTCGTTGGCATTGGGTTGACTAGGAGAGCATGGCGTGGGAACAAGGGTAGCAGCCACAACATGGCCAAGAACACATTCGTTGGCATTGGGTTGGGTGACAAGAAGAATATGGTGTGGGAACTAGGGTAGAGCTCCACAGCAGAGACAAGCACAGAATGGCCAGTCTACACAAAGGTCCTTTTTAGACCTTGTCACCCATGTATATTCTAGCAGATGTCAACAAAATGTCTTCTTGTACAGAACTAAACCCAACATTTCTGCCTTCTCAACAGCATCTCCGAACTATATCCTAGTTCACACTCCGCCATGTACAGGAGCATACATACAGAAGTCAACAAGTCAGCAATATCAGGAGTGTCTACAGACATAAAGTAATTTACCAATCTGGATGGCTGGATGGTGTGAAGATCATCTTATGCCTGTAGGGACACTACACCTGTTTTATTGTAATGTTCGAATCCCCTCCCAAATAATTCCGATCTGATCTTCAGCTGATTACAGATCCTTCAGTAAAGCAGCTTTTTACCTCAACAACCTGATGTTTGAGAATCGTCCCTCTGATTGCTACTCAGCTCCATATAGTCTTCCAAAGCTCTTCACTCCTGAACTTATCTCAGGTAATGATTTCACACCAGCTGCTTCTTTTAATAAACCAAGCAAGGGAGCAATGCAAATTATGCTGTTAGAATTTAATTTATTCATGTAAGGTCTAAATTTACAGTAAGGGGCGGGGATTAATCAGTACAAGAAGAAAAGTTTAAAGCCCAACTTCAGTAAAACCCTTTTTATTTTTAGACTATCCAATATTGGAGAGCTCATAGCAACCTGTGACGCTCTGGCCGCGGCGTCCTGCCCATTGTGCGCTGCCAGCACCCACCTCCCCTGTCAAGCGCTCCACCAGCAACCCTATCGACACCCCCCACTGCACCCTTAGGAAGCAAAAAGTGTAGGGACACCCAGGGCCGGTTTGTCCACAAGGCCACCGAGCCCTAACCTCAGGGCAGCAGGGTATGAATTCTCTGAAACCCGCTATATGCCGTTCTGGGCACCAGGTGGGTAGTTGTTTTCTACATTTAGCCCTGCTTCGGGCAAGAAGAGCTAAATGTAGAGTGGGGGAGCTGCTTCTTTGTTTACAAGTTGCATAGTTACATAGTATTTGAGGTTGAATAAAGACATAGGTCCATCAAGTCCAACCTATTGTGTGTGTGTGTGTGTGTATGTATTAGGGCTGTGGAAATGAAAGATTAATTTCTCGATTAATCGTTAAACTTTTTGATCGAATAATATTATTTTGATCGCTAATGAAAACACTCACCTCTCCGCCGGCTTCCGGGAGTCCCGTCGGCGATCCGGTGACGTCACCGGACTCCTCCCCCCTGCCCCAAGTGGCTCCGTCGGCTAACGAAGGGAAGGGGGGAGAAGTCCGGTGACGTCGATGTCCGTGGCGGCTAACGAAGGGAAGGGGGAGGAGTCCGGTGACGTCGATATCCCCGTACTCCTCCCCCCTTCGTTAGCCGACGGAGCCACTTGGGCCGGTGAGTTTGCCCGAGAAACTTTCTGCACGAGCGCCAGCCAAGGCATTGGCCCTATACACATACAGCACAGCAATGAAGTAATACAATGAACTAGGATCACACTAATCCAGCACGTTATTATTCTGAGTTGCCCCACTCAAGCGGCGGCCATATTGGGTGGGGCACGTGAGATGAATAACATGCTGGATTAGTGTGATCCGAGTTCATTTTATGACTTCATTGCTGTGCTGTATGTGTATAGTTCATTGCTGTGCTGTATGTGTATAGGCCAATGTAGTTGGATCTGTATGTGCGTTATAATTCATCAACAATTAATCGATTAAAATTTTTTAGATTAATCTAATTTAATGAAAATTGTAATCATTACCAGCCCTAGTATGTATAGGTCCCTGTGACATCTCATTCGTAAGAGTTCCTGTACCCCTGTACATTACGGTCTCTCAGGAAATCGTCCAACAGCTTCTTGAATGATTCCACGCTATTTGCTGAAATCACGGCCAGTGGCAGAGAGTGCCAGACCATAACCGCTCTAACTGAGAAGAACCCCCTTCGCCCCTTGTGCTGGAATTTCTTTTCCACCAACTTTAGGTGGTGGCCTCTAGTCTTTGTTACGGAGTTAATCATAAAGAGTTTGTTGCTAATCTTGCTATGACCATTGAACATCTTGTACATGAAGATCATGTCCCCCCTTAATCTCCGCACTTCCAACGTGAACATATTTAAATTTAGTAACCTTGTCTCATAGCTCAAGATCTCCATTCCCCTAACTAGTTTGGTTGCCCTTCGCTAGACTCTTTCCAGCTCAAGGACGTCCTTTCTGTGTACTGGTGCCCAAAACTGGACTCCAGGTGAGGCCAAACCAGTGATCTATAAAGTGGCAATGTCACCAAGATCACTTGTAATGAGATCTGATTGGTGTTATGTTGTATAACACATGAAGTACAGCATGGAATGGCTCGGAGTAGAAGGTTATAAATATCATTCACAGAAGTACTGATTACCCTGAGCCCAGCTGTCCTGGCCGTATCCAGCGAAAACATATTGTATAAAAAATACGTGTTTACATAGTTTCAGGTGGTAGTAGCTCAGAAGCATTGGAAAGCCCGACGGGTATCGTTCAGGATAAAGTGCGGGAGAGCTCCCCTACAGACGTCTGCTCACATTCGGCTGCTGGCCACGCCCCCGGCCCTGTGATTTCTAGTTACTCCCCTGCTCAGAAGGAACACACAAAGGGGGTTAATTTAGTAGGCGCAGTGGAAATAAAAGTGGAGCCAAAGACTGGGAAAGACTGGCATTCAAAGTCATTAGAAGTGTAGCGCTCACCCCCGAAGGAGCCGCTGGATGATCGGGTCTTCCAATAGCCTGTCTAGGGGATTATTAAGACACATGGCTGCCCCAATAGCACTTACCACCTCCAGTGGTTACCGACAGATTGAAGTCCAGACAATACCTCCAAGATGATTCTCTTTTATTTCTGAACTCCAGGGAGAGAGGGGGAGGGTCAGGCACATCCAGGATGAAGGTAGACTCCTTGTACTTGAAATAGAGCAAAGTAACCGCTGCCACCACAGACTTGGACCTTTAAGCCGTACCGGCAATCTGTGTGGAGAACTTCTGGCAAGCAGTTCTTCCAAGGGTCTTGTTCAGGTTCAACTTCAGACATGAGTAGCTGACCACTGGGCCTCCATGCTCAGACCCCAGTATCCAGGCCTAGGCCCCCAGCTCAGGCCTAGTCCATTCTGTCTCTTCAGCAGCAGGCATCCTGCCCCCAGCCAGGAGGGCCCTGGGGAAGGGAAGAGACTCTTGCATCAGCCACCTCAGCATTTATCTCCTCTCCCAGCATGCATCACTGCTACTGTACTACAGTGACTGGCTGGGAGACATAAATGCCCAGAGCAATCCTCATTGGCTGTTCTGCCCTGTGTGGTACCACACCCACCCACAGGCAGACACAGCTTCACAGATTGTTCTGTCACAGTCGAACTGAACATAGACTATGAATATAACCCAGCACTCCTTTTAGCAGGGTGCTACAGAAGCAAACGCCATTCATAAATAGGTGATTCAAAGGTGATGTGGTCGAGGATCTTCAAGAGCCGATTGAGGAGGAGCCAATAGGGGTAGCAGGGGAAGGTACGTAGAAGTGATTTCCTCTGCCTACTATCAATTGCAACGGTGACCTCTTTCATCATGTCAATATCTCTGATGTCCCCAACACAATGGCTTCCAGCTTATCCCTCCCTTCGTGTGAGTAACTGAAGAAACAAAGATGGCGCCTCCATTCGGGACTACACCCTTGTTGACGATTGACGACAGTGAAGACCACGAGAGGAAGTTTACCTTATAAAGAACTAAGCAGGACATCTGTACTAACAACAATGACACCCCTTCCTATTGCTATATAAGTTTGTGTGATACGTGTAATAAAGAGGAAGCATCTTTTTGTCTGAACTCTGTGTGTCAGTCTGATTCTTCCCCTGCATGCATGCATGACTACCGGTCGAGGTGAATTAGGACGAGGATAGATATTACCAGAGGTGTTTGAGCCAAAACCAAAACAATTTTAGCTTTCTAGGGCTAGCCATCAAGGACTGTGAGCTATCCAGATGACCAGTACCTCCTACATGGCTGCACTTTATAGCATTGATGTCACTGATTAGGCATATGAGGTTGTTACAGGTCTGCAAGGAGTTTAATACAAAACACCAAAATTCCCCAGCCTCAACCTGCCAGCCAGCCTGCAACCAAACAAGTAGCCCTGTCAACAGTATGCGTTAAAATCAGAGGTTTAGTTGCACAAACTTTTGGCCAAAAATATGTAGAAGCCACACTGCCGTGCCAAGGCACCTCTGCAAAGTGTGGTCCTAACTCTATGCATCCGAGTCTCCAAGTGTGAGCATATTAATGAAGTTGATAAATTACATGCAGGTGTACCTGGAGGTAGCCTACTCCTCCTAATAAGGTGCAGGGACGCGCTGGAGGCCCAGCAACCAAAAATGCACGCTGGGACTCCAGTGCATCCCCCAAACCAAAAATAGTCAAACTAGAAAAAAATACATATTTATCTACAAATCTACATATTTTTGGCCAAAAGTTTGTGCAACTAAAACCTCTGATTTTAACGCATACTGTTGACAGGGCTACTTGTTTGGTTGCAGGCTGGCTGGCAGGTTGAGGCTGGGGAATTTTTGTGTTTTGTATTGTTGTAAGCCTTCCCAATGTGCGCCCTGCTATAAAGGCCGGTTATAGATTCATGCATGTACCATTTTTTCTAGTTTGACTATTTTGGGTTAGGGGGACGCACTGGAGTCCCAGCGTGCATTTTTGGTTGCTGGGCCTCCAGTGCGTCCCTGCACCTTATTAGGAGGAGTTGGCCACCTCCAGGTACACCTGCATGTAATTTATCAACTTCATTAATATGCTCACACTTGGAGACTCGGATACATAGAGTTAGGACCACACTTTGCAGAGGTGCCTTGGCGCGGCAGTGTGGCTTCTACATATTTTTGGCCAAAAGTTTGTGCAACTAAAACCTCTGATTTTAACGCATACTGTTGACAGGGCTACTTGTTTGGTTGCAGGCTGGCTGGCAGGTTGAGGCTGGGGAATTTTTGTGTTTTGTATTGTTGTAAGCCTTCCCAATGTGCGCCCTGCTATAAAGGCCGGTTATAGATTCATGCATGTACCATTTTTTCTAGTTTGACTATTTTGGGTTAGGGGGACGCACTGGAGTCCCAGCGTGCATTTTTGGTTGCTGGGCCTCCAGTGCGTCCCTGCACCTTATTAGGAGGAGTTGGCTACCTCCAGGTACACCTGCATGTAATTTATCAACTTCATTAATATGCTCACACTTGGAGACTCGGATACATAGAGTTAGGACCACACTTTGCAGAGGTGCCTTGGCGCGGCAGTGTGGCTTCTACATATTTTTGGCCAAAAGTTTGTGCAACTAAAACCTCTGATTTTAACGCATACTGTTGACAGGGCTACTTGTTTGGTTGCAGGCTGGCTGGCAGGTTGAGGCTGGGGAATTTTTGTGTTTTGTATTGTTGTAAGCCTTCCCAATGTGCGCCCTGCTATAAAGGCCGGTTATAGATTCATGCATGTACCATTTTTTCTAGTTTGACTATTTTGGGTTAGGGGGACGCACTGGAGTCCCAGCGTGCATTTTTGGTTGCTGGGCCTCCAGTGCGTCCCTGCACCTTATTAGGAGGAGTTGGCTACCTCCAGGTACACCTGCATGTAATTTATCAACTTCATTAATATGCTCACACTTGGAGACTCGGATACATAGAGTTAGGACCACACTTTGCAGAGGTGCCTTGGCGCGGCAGTGTGGCTTCTACATATTTTTGGCCAAAAGTTTGTGCAACTAAAACCTCTGATTTTAACGCATACTGTTGACAGGGCTACTTGTTTGGTTGCAGGCTGGCTGGCAGGTTGAGGCTGGGGAATTTTTGTGTTTTGTATTGTTGTAAGCCTTCCCAATGTGCGCCCTGCTATAAAGGCCGGTTATAGATTCATGCATGTACCATTTTTTCTAGTTTGACTATTTTGGGTTAGGGGGACGCACTGGAGTCCCAGCGTGCATTTTTGGTTGCTGGGCCTCCAGTGCGTCCCTGCACCTTATTAGGAGGAGTTGGCTACCTCCAGGTACACCTGCATGTAATTTATCAACTTCATTAATATGCTCACACTTGGAGACTCGGATACATAGAGTTAGGACCACACTTTGCAGAGGTGCCTTGGCGCGGCAGTGTGGCTTCTACATATTTTTGGCCAAAAGTTTGTGCAACTAAAACCTCTGATTTTAACGCATACTGTTGACAGGGCTACTTGTTTGGTTGCAGGCTGGCTGGCAGGTTGAGGCTGGGGAATTTTTGTGTTTTGTATTGTTGTAAGCCTTCCCAATGTGCGCCCTGCTATAAAGGCCGGTTATAGATTCATGCATGTACCATTTTTTCTAGTTTGACTATTTTGGGTTAGGGGGACGCACTGGAGTCCCAGCGTGCATTTTTGGTTGCTGGGCCTCCAGTGCGTCCCTGCACCTTATTAGGAGGAGTTGGCTACCTCCAGGTACACCTGCATGTAATTTATCAACTTCATTAATATGCTCACACTTGGAGACTCGGATACATAGAGTTAGGACCACACTTTGCAGAGGTGCCTTGGCGCGGCAGTGTGGCTTCTACATATTTTTGGCCAAAAGTTTGTGCAACTAAAACCTCTGATTTTAACGCATACTGTTGACAGGGCTACTTGTTTGGTTGCAGGCTGGCTGGCAGGTTGAGGCTGGGGAATTTTTGTGTTTTGTATTGTTGTAAGCCTTCCCAATGTGCGCCCTGCTATAAAGGCCGGTTATAGATTCATGCATGTACCATTTTTTCTAGTTTGACTATTTTGGGTTAGGGGGACGCACTGGAGTCCCAGCGTGCATTTTTGGTTGCTGGGCCTCCAGTGCGTCCCTGCACCTTATTAGGAGGAGTTGGCTACCTCCAGGTACACCTGCATGTAATTTATCAACTTCATTAATATGCTCACACTTGGAGACTCGGATACATAGAGTTAGGACCACACTTTGCAGAGGTGCCTTGGCGCGGCAGTGTGGCTTCTACATATTTTTGGCCAAAAGTTTGTGCAACTAAAACCTCTGATTTTAACGCATACTGTTGACAGGGCTACTTGTTTGGTTGCAGGCTGGCTGGCAGGTTGAGCCTGGGGAATTTTTGTGTTTTGAATTGTTGTAAGCCTTCCCAATGTGCGCCCTGCTATAAAGGCCGGTTATAGATTCATGCATGTACCATTTTTTTCTAGTTTGACTATTTTTGGTTTGGGGGATGCACTGGAGTCCCAGCGTGCATTTTTGGTTGCTGGGCCTCCAGTGCGTCCCTGCACCTTATCAGGAGGAGTAGGCTACCTCCAGGTACACCTGCATGTAATTTATCAACTTCATTAATATGCTCACACTTGGAGACTCGGATACATAGAGTTAGGACCACACCTTGCAGAGGTGCCTTGGCGCGGCAGTGTGGCTTCTACATATTTTTGGCCAAAAGTTTGTGCAACTAAACCTCTGATTTTAACGCATACTGTTGACAGGGCTACTTGTTTGGTTGCAGGCTGGCTGGCAGGTTGAGGCTGGGGAATTTTTGTGTTTTGTATTGTTGTAAGCCTTCCCAATGTGCTCCCTGCTATAAAGGCTGGTTATAGATTCATGCATGTACCATTTTTTTCTGCAAGGAGTTTAACCCTACTTCTTCCACTGAGGCATAGTAATCGGTGGAGTTGTGTCCCCAATTATGAGAAAGGCTGCCTGTTTCTTGAGTGTGAAGGACATTCCATAGTAAAGGACAAATAATCATTACTGTATGCAATTCAACCTCCCTGGAAGAAAATTGGGCTCTTGTATATTGGCTTCTGGAGTTCAAAACACTAAGAGGGTTATTCACAAAAGAACCGGAGGATCCAGCTGTAGCTTCGGCGGATCCTTCGGCTCTCTTCGGCTGACGGTTCAGTCAAACCCGAAGGGGTGCTGTACGGACTATTCACTATATTCACTATAGCCCGTACAGCAGCCGAGCAGCTCAGCCGAAGGCATATGCTTCAGCTCGACTGAGCCGAAGTGACAGCCAAAGCCGGGCGAACGGCCCGCCGAAGGCCGGCCGTTCACCCCACAAATGACAGGTGGGCAGAGCCAGCCATGATGTCACAGCTGGCTCCGCCCAGTTGTAATGACAGATCAGCGTCGCCAAATGACCCGGGGATGCTGTTCTGTCCTCAAACAATACCAACTGGGCAGAGCCAGCCGTGAAGTCACGGCCAGCTCCGCCCAGTTGTTATTCATTGGCCCGGAACCTGCTAGAAGACTCTAGCAGGTGCCGGCCAATAGGAAGCAGTTGGACAGAGCTGGCCGTCACTGCTAGCTCCGCCCAATTTTGTTTTCTTTTTTAAATATCTTTATTTATTTATTTATTTCACCATTTAGTTACATTTTTTAAAAGTTTTTTAACCTTTTTTCCACTATTTTCTATTCTACTCTGTACCACGGACTCACTGCCGTTCGGCCCCTATGAGAATATATGAGAATAGGGGTGAACGGCAGCGAGTTAGCTGCCGGAGCTTCAGCTCGGCTGATCCAAATGTTGGATCGGCTGAGTCGAAGTCCTTCTGCACCTCGGCTCTGATTTCAGCCGTACAAGCCAGAAGTGAATAGCCAAACAGCGTTCGGCTCACTTCACTTCGGCTCAGTTATTCACTCGGCTGCCGAGTGAATAACCCTGTAAAAGTTTCCATAATGCTTTTCGGTGTCTGGTGGTCACAGTCCATTGACCCCGATACTATACCATCTTCACCCCTGGAATGGCACTGCTTATGGTCACGTTCAGCAGCATGACATACGGACTAGAGCTGCAGCTAACAATTATTTTCAAAATCGATTAGTTAGCCGATTATTAAGTTCGATTAATCGGTTAATCGGATAAACAATAACATACATTTTAAAAAATGGCTCCAGTGATGGACTACTAGTTTGTATTGAGGTTGTAGTCCATCACAGGAGCAAGCTTTGGAGCGGTGGAAGTAAAAAAAATTCTGTTGTGTGCAATATAGTGAAATGGAAAGTGTAACATTATACAGCAATGAATGCAGAATGGCATCAGCTATAGAGGACTACAAAACCCAGCAATAGTACATTATTCAGCGCAATGCAGAATACCACCAGCTATAGAGGACTACAACAAATCCCAGCAATAGTACATTATAGCTGGCGGTATTCTGCATTGCGCTGTATAATGTACTATTGCTGGGTTTTGTAGTCCTCTATAGCT
>NW_017308771.1:82196-86193 GCF_000935625.1 Nanorana parkeri | reverse complement strand
CCCCCCACACCTGCTCCTCCTTACTACATCTCCCCGCGTCCCTGTGCCAATCGTGGATGTGGGCCGGCGGAGAGTGTGAGGCGGGAAGGAGGTGCGGCGTGTAGAGCGCGGATGCGGGCGGGTCTGGCAGCGGTGAGCGTGAGTTGGGGAGGAGGTGCGGCGCGCGTTTGTGGACCCGTGAACAGGGCCAACTGATCGGAAGCCGATTAATCGATTATTGAAAAAGTTGACAACTTTTTCAATAATCGATTATAATCGATTATGTTGATTAGTTGTTGCAGCCCTATTACGGACGTCCTCGTTCATAACCTTCCAGCTGGGAGTGGTCTGATAAAGGTGTGCTGGGGGGCCACCGACAGTACTTGGGGCCCAAAAAAGCTCCAGCAAAAGCCAGCAAACCTTTCTTCGTGAACTAGTCATTAATTATATAGGGGAGGGAGTGAGAAGTCACGTCTCAGTGTTTGCTGATGATACGAAAATTGGGAGGGTAGTAGACACAGATGTAGACATTATAACATTACAGGAGGACCTGGAGTGGGCAACTGTATGGCAGATGAAGTTCAATGTCAATAAATGTACGGTAATGCACCTTGGAGCTAAAAATAGGCAAATGGACTATACACTTATGGGGGTGCCACTAGGGAAGTCGGAAACAGAGAAGGATTTGGGGGTCATTATAGACCGCAGATTGAAGAATAGCACGCAGTGCCAGGCTGCTGTAAACAAAGCTAGCAGAGTCCTGTCTTGTATTAAGAAGGGAATGTATTGTAGGGACAAGTCTTTAATTTTACCACTTTATAGATCACTGGTTCGGCCTCATCTGGAGTACGCGGTCCAGTTCTGGTCACCAGTACTAAGAAAAGATGTCCTTGAGCTGGAAAAAGTCCAGAGGAGGGCAACCAAACTCATTAAGGGGTTCGAGGATCTGAACTATGAAACAAGATTGTTAAAATTAAATATGTTCTCGTAGGAGGTTAGGCGATTAAGGGGGGACATGATTTGTATGTATAAACTATGCAAGGGTGACAGCAACCTCAGTAACAAACTGTTTACGGTCAGCTCTGTAAAGGTGCCCATACACTGCACGATTATCATACGATGATCGTATGCGATCGGTTTTTCGTACGATAATCGAGCAGTGTGAACGGAGACGTGCGACCGTTTCTACTGTACGGTCGCACGTCTTCTGTCGAACCAGCATGTTCGAAAACCAGCCGGGAATCGTACGATTCTCGGCTGGTTAGAACGGTGCTCGGAAGATAAATGCTGAACGGGCCGGTGTGCGCACGCGCACACTGCCCGTTCAGCATTGCGGTCATCGGAAGCCCGCCCCTCAGGGGGGCGGGCTTGCGATGATCGAGAGTGCGATCTGCCTGTCCAAGATGGGCAGATCGTACGTTTTTTTAATCCCTTTACAACCATCGCAAGACTAAAGTCTTGCGATGGTTGTAGAGTGTATGGCCACCTTCACAAAGACCAGAGGGCACAACCTAAAATTGGTGGGAAACAAATGTCACCACACAGGGCGCAGGGGGTTCTTCACAGTTAAAGCGGTCAGGGTCTGGAACTCGCTGCCACAGGAAGTGATTTCAGCTAAGAGCGTGGAATCATTCAAGAGACTTCTGGACGAGTTCCTGGGAGACCAGAACATTCAGGGGTACAGGTACGCCTAAGAGCAAAATCACACATGGACTCATATACACGCACACACCAGCTCATAAATGCACACACGCAATGGGTTGGACTTGATGGACTAATGTCTTTATTCAACCTCAAATACTATGTAACTATGTAACTATTTTGTTGATAAAGTACTGGACAGTATAGAACTGAGGAGCTCAGTAGCTGTGCAGGTGGCACGTCATCTCCTGGCATTCAGCAAACCGATCACACTAACTATGAGCAATGAATGGCCCGCCAGCTGTCGGCGCGTTCGGCTTCTCCTTTCTTTTTCATATACAGACGGCGTATTTTATTCCTTTTTTTTTTTGTCTTTGATATAAAGAACAATTTTGGATCATTTTCTACAACGATGTGACATTGAAACAGTAATAGCTCGAAACACCTAACGATGCCGGGGGATGCCGGTTATGTCAGGATCGGGAAGGGTGCAGATGGAGTGAGTGGGGGTAGTCAATGGTGATAGATTACCGGGAACAAAGGCAGAGTGAACAGATGTACTTCCAGACACAACATACCGGAGGTGCCCTCTGACATCAGAGGCAGACACTGTCCAGGTGGCACCGCACAAGAGAATGTATCAGCAAAATAGGAGTTTAAAAAGGGGACAGAGCCGATTTTTTTCTTTCCTTTGATGCCTTCTGCAGTATGTTTCCACTGCCGAAAAATGTATCCGCAAATGACACAATTCTGTCTCCCTGCTTTCATTACAGTGAATCTGCCCCCAAAAAAGACAGACCCGGAGAGCCTGAGCGGAGGATCTACATGTCCGGGGGGGAGGAACAGTCCCGGGAGAAAGAGTTAAAAATAAAATGGGGATAGCTGCTCTTACCTGATTGGACGTGGGAGTCAGGTGTCCGGGAGGAGCCGCATGGGAAGGGTCTGAGAGGGCTGAGGGACGTCCTCTTTCTGGAAATCGACGAACGAAGCAGGTTGTCCCACCCTCCCTCCCTGAATTTTGTAGTATGGGGGTTGTGGGGTTCTTTTGTCACGGCAGCTTGGCGGGTTAGGGGGTCTACAAAAATCGGAGTGGATTACAAAATGGGGGGGGCATCAGCTAGTATGGATGCTTCCCCCCTGTTGGTGTCCGGATTTGAAGGGGGCGGGGCCTGGCCCCTTGGGAACCTGGAAGTAGTAAGTGTCCTCGACCTGGTTGTGGTGCGGCTGGGGACACGGGTGGAGTGTTAGGAGAGGCCTTTTTGGGGCTGTTGGGCACCCAAAGACCCCTTCTCAGGTCAACAATCGCTGAGAGTATTATTTGTGTATTTTATTAGGTTTATTACTTTTGGGTTTACTTTCCAAGTATTTATTGGGGTTTTAACGGAGGGACGAAAATTGACGAATCCATCAGCCGTGACTCTTTTGGACGTGCTGCAGCTCAACTACTTGTTCTTGCAAGGATCATGCACAGGGCATTTGCCACATGTGAAGAAATAGATGTCACCATCCATGCAGGAAGAAGTATAAGGTGGGTAACTTGTGGAATACCTTACAATGCTAACTGATCATTTTTTGCAAGTAAGGACATCCCCAATTATAATTACTAAAGAGTGTCCCCTTGATCCAGGGAATTGAGGTGAACGTCCTTGGGGGAGTCAGGAAGGAGACACTGGTAACAGTTGGCCATTGGGGTTTGTTTTCCTTTCCAATGGACCAAGCTGCAGGAGCTGTGATGGACATGAACCATTATTAAAGTCACCGGTGTATTTTGGTTTGTACGTATATATATATATACTGTATATATATTCATATTAGTGGTCCGCGGGGACTTAAAATGATGAATTTAGTGGTCCATGAGGTCGGAAAGGTTGGCGGCCGCCGGCCTAGATCACTTTGTGACTTTAATATCACTTTGACGTCGTAAGTTTATTTCTTTCTATAAAACGGAACGCGGAAAGAAAGCGGAATTTATTTTATACAGCAGAAGACAAAAAGTCCGCTTCCTGTTGCTGCCCTAGTCTAGAGGATGACATGATCCCGGTGTCCCCGCGGAGGGCTGGCGGGCTTTGTGAATAGATTTGCCGCAATTTTCCCGTTTCCGAGAGCGGCGCGATCTTGTGTAAGAGCACATCCCCCCGCCGCCCGCTGATCCGCCTCTGTTTAGCGGAGTCGGGAAGAAAGAGCCGTGAATAAGAGACAACAAAGGACTGTTTTAGTGGATCTGCAGTCGGCTCACACGGGGTCCTTATCACTCTCACTGAAACCCTTCAAAATAAAAGAAGTTATATTGTGTCACACCGACATCATTTGTATCGCCGCATTGTATCCCCCGTCCTTTGTATGGCAGCTTTCTCGCTGGGTTTTGTATCTCTGAGAG
>NW_017308771.1:76794-82123 GCF_000935625.1 Nanorana parkeri | reverse complement strand
TTTGTTATGAGTTATACTTAATAGAGACGGTTTATAAATACATTGGGTTCATTGGATACATACGTGAATCCTGGTTGAAAGTTGTGTGAATCTTGTGTGAAAAGTGTATCCGAACAAAGGAGAGAGGGAGGGGAGAGACAGCCAGGAGAGAGAGTGAGGAGAGGCAGCCAGGAGAGAGAGTGAGGAGAGACAGCCAGGAGAGAGAGAGAGGATCAGAGGAGAGTGTGAGGAGAGACAGCCAGGGGAGAAATAGAGAAAGAGACAGCCAGGAGAGAGACAGAGGTGAGACAGCCAGGAGGGAAAGCAAGGAGAGACAGCCAGAAGGGAGTGTGAGGGGAGACTGCCAGCAGAGAGCAAGGAGAGACAGCCAGAAAAGAGAGCAAGGAGAGACATCCATGAGAGAGAGATAGGGGAGAGACAGCCAGGAGAGAGAGTGAGGAGAGACAGCTAGGAGAAAAAGAGGAGAGACAGACAGTAGAGAGCAAGGAGAGACAACCAGGAGAGACAGCCAGGAGAGAGAGAGGAGAGACAGCTAGGAGTGAGGAGAGACAGCCAGGAGAGAGAGTGAGGAGAGAGAGTCAGGAGAAAGAGAGGAGAGACAGCCAGGAGAGAGCAAGGAGAGACAACTAGGAGAGAGAGAGGAGAGACAGCCAGGAGAGAGAGAGGAGAGACAGCCAGGAGAGAAAGAGGAGAGATAGACAGGAGAGAGAGCAAGGAAAGAGAGAGGAGAGACAGCTAGGAGTGAGGATAGACAGCCAGGAGAGAGAGCAAGGAGAAACAGCAAGGGGAGAGCAAAGAGAGAGAGAGGAGAGATAGCCAGGGGAGAGCACGAAGAGAGACAGGCACTGAAGAACTTGGTAAATGGGCCAAAGTATAAACTGTCTGTCACAATTTCATCCATGAGAACATGTTTGGGGCCCAATAAGGGGGAGAGATGAAAAGAGAGGGAGGGGGAGAGAGAGAACGAAACGTCAAAACGCAGTCATCAAGCATACTTAGTGATGAGGAGACCTTCTGCAGCTAAACTGCAGACCCGTCCTGTGTAAGGCGCATGGCTGTTTACAACCTGGAACACCAGAACCCCGTGGTTGCCCCTGTCTGCCTGACACAGCATTCAAACCCCGGACTGTCCGGGTGAATACCAGACCAGTGACAACCCTAGGTGCCGCATGTGCATCATTTGCGGGCTCAAGGGGCAGCTGCCTTGGGTTCCACAACAATGACTGGGCCTGGGGTAACTGCCCTTTTTGCCCCGCGATAAAGATGCCTCTGTCTGATTTGGTTTTCTTTTTTCAGGCTTTGTTACCTAGGGACCCTGCTAGCCACACGCTTCCTGTCCTTCCTGGGTGACAACTCTCATTCACTTTGCATCAGCGGAGGGACAAGGTTTCCCATTTTGGACACATACAGTATACATTCAGCCTATACATCCAAAGGATAAACCAGGAGCAGCTGGCACCATGTCATCATTAGGGTATGTGGAACTGCATGTACATGAAGAGAGAGACTGCCGGAAAATAAATGACCGGGAGAAGAGAGAGGTAATATATATTATATATAATATCTAAAGATGTAAATATAACAACTGATTTAAAAAAAAAGAGAAAACATTTGCTACCTCCCTCTGGAATTGTTACATTGTATTGCTTCCGGTGATCCGTAGCTCCATCTAGTGGCCAGTGGTAGTATTTTTCTGATTTTCTGAACAGAGCTTTGTTGAATACCTGGCATTCCGTAGACCCAGTGGCGTAACAATCGCCATAGCGACCCAGGCGGTCGCTATGGGGCCCGGGCACAGGGGGGCCCTGCCAGGGCCGCTATGGCATGTGGGGGTGCTGGCTGTCACAGACACAGCTCAGCAGCGACCACGGCGCATTTCTCCTCATAGCCGCTGCCGAGCTTCTGCAAGTGGCATAACTAGCGATCACGGGGGCCCCATACAAAATTTTGCTATGGGGCCCTGTGATTTCTAGTTACGCCCCTGCGTAGACCCTGCGCTTTTCTCACACCCTCGCCAAATGTTCAGACATGCTGACCCCTGCTCTTCCTGTCTCCAGAGCCTCTACTGTCATCTTGTCTTCCTCCAGTGCCAGGCTGTCCCTAAACTCCAGAGCCTCAGTTTTCTGTGAGCAGGGGACAAGTCAATTGGAAGGCTAACTTGAAGCAGGTCAAATGCACCTGAACTCCGGCCTTCCCATCAGTCTTGCACAGTCGTACTGGCTCCTCTCCTGGACTGCACACTGTGAGCTTTACACAATGTGCATTAGAAGCTGCAGCAAGTCGGATAGAGGCCGTCTCATTTCCTGGCTAGGGCATGTCAAGCATCTCTAGCCCTTTCCTCCCCAGCCTGATTGTCTCTGGTCCCACCCCTTTAATTAATTGTATTTCAGTTCTTTCAATCAGCATCACATGTGGGCAAGGCCGTCCTTATAATGAGGCAGCCTGAGGTTGCCCCCTTTCCATCCAGAGCATCCCAGGTTGCTAAGAGCTGGGCCGGGAGATGTTTAAGGGCCATACACATCTCCCCGCCCAGGTCTTAGCAACCCGGGACGCTCTGGACAGCATCCCGCCCAGCTCTTGGCAACTAGTGATGTCAGTGAGCTGAGCGGGATGCCGGCCAGAGCCAGGGGTAGAGCTGGGATTATGCAGGGACCACCCCACGTTTCGCATGCACCACCAGCACTACCCCCTCCCCCCATCCCATAACATGCACCGCCAAAACCCCCAATAGCACAGTGCACTTGCCCATTGAAGCCCATTCACAATGGCTCTAAAAATCCAGCTTAAATTATCTTCCCCATTGACCACAATGCATTTCATTCATCCCTTATAATGGGTATAATTGAGGCAAAGACCAGGGTGCTGTAGGAACAGCAGAAGGTTATTGGAGTTCCTTGGGCTTAATAAGGAGGAGTCAACCCGTCAACCCCATGTAGAAATTCCACTGTTACCCTGAAGAAGGGACCCTGTTTGGCTCCGAAATGTTGGCTGTATGATGCTTGTGACAGAAAGACTTCACGCTTCTTAGTTAAGTGCTGGTGATCTCCATTTCCATCATTCTGGGAACTATGGCGCCATTCGTCTCGTCATTTCCAGCTCCACGATCAGGGCTGCATTTACTCTCTCTGCTGCCCCAGGGCCAGGTTCCTCAATGCAAAACAGATGACAAACGCACTTGTAGCGCTCACCCCCGAAGGAGCCGCTGGATATTGAAATAGGTTCTCCTACCCGTTGGTTCCAGCTGCCAGTCCCCTTTGATCAGCAACAGCACACCGACACTCACGGACAGAACGGCTCGAGTCTTAGGGTCTTTTTAGGGTATTTATTTGCAACATCAATAGGAGAGAGAGGGTTTAGGGTCTGTAGGATGCCATAGGAAATACTTCTGAGGACAGCTTTCTCCACTAGCAACCGCTAAGGCCGAAATCACTGCGATCTGGTCCCAGGGACCAATAGTAGTAGTAGTAGTACTGTGAACCGATACCTGGAATAAGGTGTGGGATCTCCCTTGTGGGTATTATTGTAAAGCGGGTAACGAATTGATGAGTGCGTTTGTCATCTGTTTTCCTTGACTGTTTTGGTGCAGTGACGCATTGGGGGGGTTTCAGCTGCCATTGGGATGTGCGGGATCCCTTGTGAGTTCCTGTACCTTTAAGGGGGTTGGGCTTCCTCCTGACAAACCTGCACCCAATTTCATCTTCTGCCCCCATGTGCTCCAAGATGGAGACTCTCATAGTTTAGAGTTAGGACCACACTATATGGAGGTGTCTTGGCGCGGCTGTGCGGCTTTCACATTTTCTGCAGAAGACGTGTATCCAAACCTCTGTTTTTAACCTTAGCGGTGAGACAAGTTTTTTTTACATGCCAGCTGGTGAGTGTGCCGGGAAAACTTTTTGCTAGGTTCCTCAAAGCGTCCCCCCACCCGCCAACCCGCCGCGATCACTTGTACAAAACAAGCAGCTGCTTCCCCGCTGTACATTTAGTTCTGCTTGCCCAAAGCCGGGCTAAATGTAGAAAACAACTACCCGCCCGGCGCCTCGAACTGCATGTTCCGGCCATCGGGAGATAGGAATTCCACACCCCTGCTGCTCCCCCCTACTCCCTGCTGCCCCGAGGCCGGGCCTCGGTTGGCCTTGTGGGAAATCCGGCCCTGACCACAATTGATTAAGAAGGCCCATAAGCTGTATGGAGTACATGTGATCTACCACGTCACTGAAAGGATAAACCTTAGGATACCTGTTAAAGGGTTTTTTTCAATTTCTCTTTAAACGAGAACTATGGGGTCAAGGCTTTCCCCCATAGTTCTCCTTAGGGTAACGGGAGGACACAAACTAGCGTCCTCCCGTCACCCAAAGCTCAGTATATAGGGAGCTACAGCTCGCGGTATACTGAGACGACGCAGCCGGAGCGGATCCCGACATCGATGTCGAGATCCGCCCAGCTGCGTGAGTGACAGCTGGCTCCTCCTATCTAGAGGCAGAGCCAGCTGTACCCGCCCCCTCCCCCGTCCGTTCCGCCAGTCAGCGCTGGAGGATCGGAGCGGGGAGGGGGGAATCCAGCCCCTCCCCTGTCACGGCAGAGAGCTGTGACAGGACCGAGAGGTGAGCGAACGCCGGTATGTGTTCTCTCGCCTCCCGATCTGCTGAGCCGACCGGTGACAGTCTCATTGTCATTGTCACAGGTCGGCTAGAACTCTGAGGGGAAAGCACCCCCCCCCCCCCCCCCCCCCCCCCCCCCCCCCCCCCCCCTCGTAGTTCTCCTGTAAAAACAAAATCCATATTCCATATACCAGAAGAACCCTGGCAATCCGTACTGGGAAATATTCAGTCACATCATGACTTCATGACACATCATGACATAACATGGTACGGGATGGAACTCCCATTCTTGGAAGAATCAGCATAATTGATTGATGGCCAACCTATCAGAGTGGTGTCAGCTCATTGCAGCGAATTGTCAATGTTCTGCATGGCTCTTGTTAACCTTTCCAGAAGGGAAGATGATGCAACACGTCCAATCATGTCTGCAGTGACATTACAACCAATAAAGACGTGCTTGACTCCTAGACCTGACTCCCACACATCCCACCTCTGCCGTATGAGCCAACTCTCCAAGAAGCATCACATCGTCCAGGTACGCACAGCGTATTATTTATACAGTCGTGTATGCAGGGGCGTAACTAGAAATCACAGGGCCCCATAGCAAAAAAATGTATGGAGCCCTGTGATTTCTAGTTACACCCCTTGCAGAGCCCGATTGAGATGCCACACAGCCCACCTGAGGGTGACCCTGCAGAGCCCACCATAGACTCTCTATGGTGCGCTCTGCA
>NW_017308771.1:75600-76708 GCF_000935625.1 Nanorana parkeri | reverse complement strand
CTGTCACCGGGCCCGCCCCCTCCCCGTCACCATACCCCGCCTCCTCCTCTGATGCCAACCCCGGGCCCTGCCTCCTCCTCCTCTGCTGGGTCCAGCCTGCTCCAGCGCCGCTGTTGGCTCTCGCTGACTCGGCAGCGGCTGTGGAGAGGAACGCGACGCTGCACAGATCACTGTCAGTGATCTGAACAGCGGCACGTTCCTCTTCACAGCCGCCAGTGACAGCCAGCAGCGGGAGATGCCAAAGCAACCCAGGCGGCCCGAAGGGGATCAGGAATGTCCTGGCTGGGCCCCCCTGTGCCCCGGGCCTCTTAGCAGCCGCCTTGGTTGCTATGGTGATTGTTACGCCACTGCGTGTATGTTAGCACGTGCCGTAAAGAGTCTCAGATTCACCTTCCCGTCCTTCCATTGGGATCCTCCCGGCGCCGTAAACGTGAAAATGTCATTTCATTAAGCGAGTCCCATAAATATTTCGTTACTGAAGGCTACCTCGGAAATATGAATTGGTGCTTAACATTTTTATGAAGTGCGCTCTCTCTCTCTCGTTTGCTATCTTAATATATTGCAGAGATGATTATTCTACTTTTCTTTTTTTTTTCGTTAGAGGTTTGATAGACGGAAGAAAAATATTTTCCCAGCTACGGAGCTATGGAAACCGAACTTCAAAGGTTTGCATAGCGTTGTGCGGACAAACGCGCTATACACAAAGACATTGCAGATGGTTGAAAGCTGCGTTGGCCTCGGAGCCATTTCTAAGTTGATGCTTCTAACTTCCATCTGCGTGGGTTGGCCCTGCTCTTGGCGAGACGGCAGAATGGAACTGATTTCGAATGTTCTGCGGGCTTTCTGCAGCCAACGGTGTTCAATGATAGCAATGCAGTTTTATGTCGGAGCATAAGCATTCAGGTTATATAGACGTGTCAACCAGCTTTCAAGGGAACACGCAGGGCCGGATTTCCCAACCAAAGCCCCGCCTCAGGGCAGCAGGGAGTAGAGGGGCAGCAGGGAGTAGAGGGGCAGCCGGGAGTAGAGTGGCAGCTGGGAGTAGAGGGGCAGCAGGGAGTAGAGGGGCAGCGGGGAGTAGAGGGGCAGCCGGGAGTAGAGGGGCAGC
>NW_017308771.1:74797-75492 GCF_000935625.1 Nanorana parkeri | reverse complement strand
GGGGGAGCAGGGAGTAGAGGGGCAGCGGGGAGTAGAGGGGCAGCCGGGAGTAGAGGGGCAGCGGGGAGTAGAGGGGCAGCGGGGCGTAGAGGGGCAGCAGGGGTGTGGAATTCCTATCTCCTGATGCCCGCGGCATGCAGTTCCCGGGGCGCCGGGCGGGTAGTTGTTTTCTACATTTAGAGATCACTTGCATGCAGCCTGCGTACAGGGGGGTGCGATAAGGAACCTGGCATTGGGGCAGCAGAGTAGACATGTGCGATTCGTTTCGTTACGAATCGAAATTCGTACGAATTTTCCTGAAATTCGTAGATTCGGGAGCATCCGAAATCTGAATTGCAGTTTCCCAATTATATCCGAAATACGAAATTCCGTTAACGAATTTCGGATCCGAATTTGTTTGAAACGGGAACTAATATTACCCCTGTAAATGAGGTTGAGCAACATGACAAGATTTTTTTTTTAATCCGAAATACGGATCCGCTGCTGCTGAGAGTCGCATTACAATACACAGGCAGGAAATACGAAATTCCGTTGACGTATTTTCGTTCCGTTACGAACATTCGTTATATTGAAGTTAAAAAGCAAAGTACATTTATATTGGAGTTGATGGTAGTTTTTTTTAAAGTCCGAAATACGAAATTCGGATCCGGAATCCGTTAACGGAATTCGTATTTCGGATAAAAAAACAACTACCA
>NW_017308771.1:59105-74428 GCF_000935625.1 Nanorana parkeri | reverse complement strand
GGGGGAGCAGGGAGTAGAGGGGCAGCGGGGAGTAGAGGGGCAGCCGGGAGTAGAGGGGCAGCGGGGAGTAGAGGGGCAGCGGGGCGTAGAGGGGCAGCAGGGGTGTGGAATTCCTATCTCCTGATGCCCGCGGCATGCAGTTCCCGGGGCGCCGGGCGGGTAGTTGTTTTCTACATTTAGAGATCACTTGCATGCAGCCTGCGTACAGGGGGGTGCGATAAGGAACCTGGCATTGGGGCAGCAGAGTAGACATGTGCGATTCGTTTCGTTACGAATCGAAATTCGTACGAATTTTCCTGAAATTCGTAGATTCGGGAGCATCCGAAATCTGAATTGCAGTTTCCCAATTATATCCGAAATACGAAATTCCGTTAACGAATTTCGGATCCGAATTTGTTTGAAACGGGAACTAATATTACCCCTGTAAATGAGGTTGAGCAACATGACAAGATTTTTTTTTTAATCCGAAATACGGATCCGCTGCTGCTGAGAGTCGCATTACAATACACAGGCAGGAAATACGAAATTCCGTTGACGTATTTTCGTTCCGTTACGAACATTCGTTATATTGAAGTTAAAAAGCAAAGTACATTTATATTGGAGTTGATGGTAGTTTTTTTTAAAGTCCGAAATACGAAATTCGGATCCGGAATCCGTTAACGGAATTCGTATTTCGGATAAAAAAACAACTACCATCGACTCCAATAATAACAAAGGTATTTTTGCTTTTTAACTTCATCATAACGAATGTTCGTAAAGTTACGAAAATGTGCCGAAACTAACGAAAATCCGTATTTCGTACGAATCCGGATTGAGTTTCGTATACGAATTACGAAATACGAAATAATGGATATTACGTAACGAAACGGAAAGAATTTTTGGACGGCGCACAAGTCTACAGCAGAGAGAGTAAATCCGGCATGGGAACATGTTAGAAATATGTGAGCTGCCACTGGCAAGGGCTTTTTTTTTACCTTTCATACCATGTTCTGTGTTACTGTCCTATTTAAGGTACGATATGCCATTCCACAGCCCCCCGCCCCACTTTCTGAATCACAGAGTGCTTATCCCTGCAGGCTTCTGTATATGTTTTAATTAATTCAGCTACATCATTCGCTTACAGATCTATTCACAGGATCAGTGAATGGAAAAATTTCAAGTTCCATCTGCCGCTGCAGCAGAGGGACTCATACATCTCGGTGGAGTACAAGTGTGGTAACGTCCTCACCAATGCCAGGGCCAATAATGAGGCAGTGGTCGCCTCAGGCAGCATCTCATTAGAGGGGGCAGCCGCAGAGTTCCAAGTTGCTAAGAGCTCTTAGCAACTTGTGATGCTCTGTCCGGCTTTCATTGGTTGCCAGGGAGCTGAGCGGGACACTATGACTGGCATCCCGGCAAGCTCCTGGCAACCAGTAACATCAGTGAGCTGGGCAGGACCGGGGCAGAGAGCCGCTCACAGTACGACTCTACGCAGCCGTTTCTGCCCTTCCCACCATATTCACCGCAGATCAGCCCCCCAGGACTATCCAACCTTAATGACTGGTAGGATCCCCAGTGATTGGCGGAGGGCTACGGTAGTCCCAATATTCAAAAAGGGGGCAAGGTGCCAACCTGGGAACTATAGGCCGGTCAGTCTAACATCGGTAGTTTGTAAAATGCTAGAGGGCATAATAAAGGATTATCTGGTAGAATTTGTTCAGGAAAACGGGATAGTTAATGACAATCAGCACGGGTTCAGGAAAGACCGTTCCTGCCTAACTAACTTGCTAACTTTTTATGAGGGGGTAAGTAGAGATATGGACGGAGGTAAGCCGGTGGATGTGGTATATCTGGATTTCTCAAAGGCTTTTGATACGGTACCACACAAACGCTTGCTACACAAGCTGAGGGCTATGGGCATAGATGAGGTGGTGTGTACGTGGATAGAGAACTGGCTACGGGAACGTGTCCAGAGGGTATCTGTAAATGGCACCTTTTCAGACTGGGCTAGTGTAATGAGCGGTGTGCCTCAGGGTTCTGTGCTGGGTCCCATATTGTTCAACTTATTTATTAATGACATCGGGGAGGGTGTTAAGAGCGATATTTCCGTGTTTGCGGATGACACCAAAATAGGGAGGGTAATAGACACGGACTTAGACACTATAACATTACAGGAGGACCTGGATAAAATAGGGGAGTGGGCATTAATGTGGCAGATGAGGTTTAATGTCGATAAATGCAAAGTAATGCACTTTGGAATTAAAAATAAACAAATGGGTTATACAATTATGGGTATGCCGCTGGGGAAGTCAGAAATGGAGAAGGATTTGGGGGTCATTGTAGACCACAAACTGAAAGGTAGTTTGCAGTGCCAGGCTGCTGTAAACAAAGCTAGCAGGGTCTTGTCCTGTATTAAAAAGGGGATGTATTGCAGGGACAAGTCTATAATTTTGCCACTTTATAGATCATTGGTTCGACCTCATCTGGAGTACGCGGTCCAGTTCTGGTCACCAGTACTAAGAAAAGATGTCCTTGAGTTGGAAAAAGTCCAGCGAAGGGCAACCAAACTAATTAGGGGTATGGAGGACCAGAGCTACGAGACGAGGCTACTAAATTTAAACATGTTCACATTAGAGGTGAGGAGATTAAGGGGGGATATGATTTCCATGTACAAAATGTTTAATGGTGGTAGCAACATTAGCGATAAACTGTTTAAAATTAACTCCGTTACAAAAACTAGAGGCCATCACCTAAAATTGGTGGAAAAAAAATTCCAGCACAAGGGGCGAAGGGGGTTCTTCACAGTAAGATCAGTTAGGGTCTGGAACTCACTGCCACAGGCGGTGATTTCAGCAAATAATGTGGAATTGTTCAAGAAACTTTTGGACGATTTCTTAAGGGACCGTAATATACAGGGGTACAGGTACTCCTAGAATGAGATCCTAATAGGTTGGACTTGATGGACTAATGTCTTTATTCAACCTCAAATACTATGTAACCTTGACTTTCCACTCCGGCTTGAGAAAGAGGCAGCGGCCTCGAAACGCGTAGCCATTGGACGGCTCTCTCCCACTGCCACACTGCCATCCAACGCCGCCTCACACTGACAGCAAGACCCAGTCAGTCGCGGCTGCAGAGACTCAGCGGCTTTCCCCCGCCTGACTCTCACTAGAGCTGAGCCTGGACCTGGCGCTTCTCTATATATAGATATATTTTAGTCTGCACCAGCCCCAGACGGAGACAATACTACCATCGATCTCAGGCGTCCCCCTGGACAGGGCAACACCTCTCCTATTAAAGGAGAACTATGGGGTTAACTTTTTTCCCTATAGTTCTCCTTAGGGTAGCGGGAGGACACAACCTAGCGTCCTCCCGTCACCCTAAGCTCAGTATATAGGGAGCTACAGCTCGCCGTATACTGAGACGCCGCAGCTGAAGCGGATCCCGACAATTGTGCCGGGATCCGCCCAGCTGCGTGAGTGACAGCTGGCTCTGCCTATCTAAAGGCAGAGCCAGCTGTACCCGCCCCCTCCCCCGTCCGTTCCGCCAGTCAGCGCTGGCGGATCGGAGCGGGGAGGGGGGAATCCAGCCCCTCCCCTGTCACGGCAGAGAGCCGTGACAGGATCGAGAGGTGAGCGAACGCCGGTATATGTTCGCTCACCTCCCGATCTACTGAGCCGACCTGTGACAGTCTCATTGTCACAGGTCGGCTAGAACTATGAGGTGAGTGAAAAGCACCCCCCTCATAGTTCTCCTTTAACCACCAACGAATCAGCAAATAGTGAGTCATTCCTTCCATTCCCCTTTTTGTATCCACTTGTTGGTCATCACACCCAACTGTGTTCTATATACTTGTGTTTATATGTATACCAAATGGGGCCGTAGCGCTTCCTATCCAGTCTTTTTCCCCAGGACTATCAGCGGCACACGCCAAACCACCCAACCCTCTCTCTTACCCCGGTCTACTGCCTCAGACGGCATATATGGTAGGGACGGCCCTGAATGTAGTCCATTGATTGCTTCCTCCAATTCCATAACTGAAGGTCCGCACCTCCATGGTGGGGGACCTTGGCAGGAGCTTTGGAATTGGACCCGAGATCCACTTATCACGGTTGCAAAAAAAATGAATACAACAATTTAAATATGCCTTTGAGGATTTAACATCGATGTAAACCCAACATGTCAACTTTCAGATATGCAGATAATGTCTGACTTTTTCTGAAAATAAATGATTCAAAATACCCTTTTTGGTCAAGTTTGTTCACAGTCATGTGACCGCTTGCTGGCCTCCTTTAGGTACATTGGCTGGGGTAGGGGGTTGGCGAGAATCCACTGTCGGTGACACCACTGCTCCCGGGGTTCAGCTCTTGCCTCCACCTATGAGCAGACTTGCTGGTCGTGTTGTTCTTCTGCATGGCATTCTAAAGTCACATCTGGAGCACACTGTGCCACATCCCCTTTTCTAGCCACACCCACAAAATCACGACATTGAAGCAGACATTGAAGATCTAAAGACAAAGGGCCCTGGGCACTATAAGGAGTGAAATAATGCAGCGCACACAGATAACACATAGAGTACAGGGGTCATCAGTAGGTAATACATGGTGTACAGGGGTCATCAGTAGGTAATACATGGTGTACAGGGGTCATCAGTAGGTAATACATGGTGTACAGGGGTCATCAGTAGGTAATACATGGTGTACAGGGGTCATCAGTAGGTAATACATGGTGTACAGGGGTCATCAGTAGGTAATACATGGTGTACAGGGGTCATCAGTAGGTAATACATGGTGTACAGGGGTCATCAGTAGGTAATGCATGGTGTACAGGGGTCATGGGTAGATAACACATAGAGTACAGGGGTCATCAGTAGGTAATACATGGTGTACAGAGGTCATCAGTAGATAATGCATGGTGTACAGGGGTCATGGGTAGATAACACATGGAGTACAGGGGTCATCGGTAGGTAACACATGGAGTACAGGGGTCATCAGTAGGTAATACATGGTGTACAGGGGTCATCAGTAGGTAACATGTGGAGTACAGGGGTCATCACGGTGGTCTGAGTAGGAGGGTCTTCTCTTCAGCAGTTGGAGATTGTCTGACGAAGAGTGAACTTCCCTCACGCCCAATTTTTGCGGTTAGGCTCTGGGTAGTTATGCGGTTGGGGGTCTTTGGAGGCCATCAAAAATAGGCGCTGGTGGTTAAGGTTTGGGGACCTGTCTTGGTATGGGTCCTCTATTCATGGTGTAAGATGGTGAACACTATTGGATATTTGGAGTGTATGCGGTCAGTTGCTGGTTGTCCCCGAGGCGGTGTGTTGCGGCTGGGGGACTAACATGTTGTAGTACTGCCGCAGGGAACGGATCAAGAAAAAGGTGCGGCCTTCAAAGACCTGCAACTTTGTTTAGGTCATTCTGATAATTGTTTATACATAGTTATGTTTTATATCAAATTTCTTAATAAAAGGCTGCTCAGGCCATTTGATGCCATTTTGGAGTGTGATCTGTTTATGTATTACAAGGACGGGTAGTGGGTGGTCTTGGTGGCTCGTATTGGGGAAAGAATGGGGACATCTTTGCTACCTCCGTCATGGCGCTCTCCATGTTTATTGTTGCTTGTATACAGTATATACACCTAATCACAATGTATCTGTCTAGTAATACTTTCCCTTTATTCTAGCTTTTAATTGTGACCTGAATCAAATGACTTCGGAACAGTTACTATGGGATTGCGTGCCTTCGGTTGCCTCTGATTGCCAGAATTCTTCAGCCTGAGCTCGGCGCTGAGTGTTACAGAAACTTTCAGCCAAGTACCATCTGTCTTTGGCTCTTCATCTCAGAACTGAGACAATCCGGGATGAATCTGGCTTTGTACTGATCTGCTCACTTATAGCTGACCACTAAAGAAATGGATGTGAGAGTCTTTAAAATCCAATCTGCCTTTGATCCGCGAGTTTAAGGAGTTCTGGGCAAACTTCTACATACCGCCTTGCTCGTGTTCAGTCAGGTTTTCACCTTCTTTTCTTTAGGGCCCCTTCGCACTATTGTGCTACAGTAACACGCTGTAATGCCGCCGGACCGCGCTCTCCTGTGTCAGCGGCGGCTTCCTTGCGTTCCACTGTGGAACGCGGAAGCCGCACGAGTCCATACTCATGACGCGGCGGCTGCGTTCCACGCTGGAACGCGGAAGTTGTTCGGTACGAACCGCGGCTCCTCCCCACGCCCAGGCACTATTTAAGTGCGTCGGAGAGGCAACATGGCGTTCCGAAATTGAGGTTAGAACGCCTGTTGCCTCCTGAACCTGCTACCTCGTTGGATGCCAAACAAATCCCTGGACCTGCTGCCACCCCGCTGTGCATCGGATGCCCTCTGCTCTGCAACTCATCGCTGCAACCAGTGGCGGAACTACCAGGGGCGCAGAGGTCGCGGCCGCGACCGGGCCCTGGAGTTCGGCCACTTGGAGGGGGCCCAGGACAGGAGGAAGGGGCCACTGGTGACCGCTGATTACCAGTCCCGGGACCTCTTCCTCCCGTCCTGGGCCCTACATGCTTCACGCTGCTCCCCTCATCTTGTTCCGGGCGCAGCGTGAAGCATCATCCAGCCGGGCAGCAGCCAATGAGAGGGAGCGGTGTAATCCCCGCCCCCTCATCACACAGAACTGCCGCCGAGTGCTGCGGACACGAAGGGGGAGACCGAGACAGGGAGCTGGAAGTATCAACGAAGGTGACATGGGGTCGCTGGGGACATGAAGGGGGAGATGAAAGAGGACAGTGTTTTTTTTTTTTCTTTCCTTGTCTAATTTTGTTTAAAAAAAAAATCTAATTTGTGTCTTCTTGGGGGGGGGCCTTCATGGGATTCTTGCATGGGGCCCTGAGGTCACTAGTTACGCCACTGGCTGCAACCACCTGATCACAAACCACAAGTACTGCTCCTATTGCAGCTTAGCTGACTTCAATACAAGTCCTCATTGATGCATGGACTCTCTGTGTTATGTGGTAACCGCATCCTGGGATTCCTTTAGCAACCACCGGTTATTATTTATGTTATGCCTTGTGTCAGTATGCAGGTTATGAGTTGAATACTGAGCCCTATGCTTTGGCTGTGATGACTGAGTCTCAAACTCGCCGTTCAGATTGCGAGTGACGCCTGAGACTCAACCCTGAGTAGCCTTTGTCTGCCAAATACCCCTCCGCAGTTGTGATGCCAAACAAGTGAAGTTCACGTAGGCGTGATACACGCGGTGAAAGATGTGTCACCGCAATGCATGCTAATACACGAACCGCAGGGCCGTGCGTTAAGGTGCTATTGGTAGTGATTCACTCGCAATAGAGTAATAAATGTGTCACGATCTGGGATCAGAAAGTCCATGGTCCCATCGCACTCCTGACCGCAGTATCCCCTTTAAGAAGCGGGTGCTACGGTATTCGACGGGTGGCAGCCGTCATAAGCAGAAGCAAAAGCAGAGACACCGGCACTCCAGAGTGATAAGCAAACGTCTATTTATTGACGTGCAGCATAACAGGTATTGCAACTAACGTTTTCGGGGGGCGCACGCGATTCCCTTCCTCAGGCAAAAGAATACTCTTTTGCCTGAGGAAGGGAATCCCGTGCGACCCCAAAACGTTTGTTGCAATACCTGTTGTGCTGCACGTCAATAAATAGACGTTTGCTTATCACTCTGGAGTGCCGGTGTCTCTGCTTTTACGATCTGAGATCAGGCTCGAGTCCAGTAGCTGAAACAGCGGGCAAATACGTGGTATAACAGGCCGGGTTCGGTACACAAGCAGACGGTGGTAGTGGAGGAGCAGGCAGAGGCGTAGTCAGTGAACAAGCCGAGGTCAGGAGCCAAAAGTATCAGGTATGAAGCAGAAGATGATGAGAGTAGTCGGTGAATCAGCAGTCAAAGGTCGGTACACGGGCAGCAGTATGAGAGGATTGTATCACAGGAGGAGCAGGAAGCAAGATATTGGCACAATAATCTGGCAAACAGGAAGTGCAGAGGCGTGGCTAAAATAGGAAGTTCAAGGGAGGAGCAAGGAGTTCAGAGTTCAGCAGAAACTAGGTTTACCTGAGGATTACACAGGAGATCAGGCGAGGAGCTATCCAAGGTTCTAAGGTGGCTCAGCAGGTAGAACCACCGCCAGCCACAGCAGAGGTTCTGGGTTCAAATCCAGTTCCTAACAAAATGTTATAATTAAAAGGAATCTTTTGCTCCAACCCCCCGCCCCCCTTTTAATCTGGAGCTGTCTCCTGTGATAGTTCCTCTCTGACACCTGACGTCCGGGTTCAGATGACCAGGTAGAATAGAAAACAAACATGCAGTGCATCCTTGTAATACGTGCACATTTACCATGCGTTGTCCATTTACAGACCCTTCAAGTACAAAATGATACTTACTGATCTGCCAGAAATGCACCCAAGTGCTGTTGTGGGATGACAACATATAGCATTAGGTGAACTGAGTGGTATCAGCCCTGCTCAGCGTCTTTTGCTAAACTAGGGAGACACCAAAACACCAAGACCGAAACCGAAAATTCGGGATTTATCAAAACTGGAGGAGACAGAATCTGGAACAGCTGTGCATGTCAACCAATCAGCATCCACCTTTCATTTTCAAACCATAATTGAACAAACTGAAGAGAGAAGCTGATTGGTTGCCATGGGCAACTGCTCCAGTTTCTTTCTGCTCCAGTTGCGATAAATTCCCCCCCTATGTCTTCTGTTATTTACAAACACCGAGTGATCAGTACTGATCACTCAGTGTTTGCTCAGTACAGCAAAGTATCAATAAATATTTCACACATTTACTGATCCTTAAGCTCCGCCCACCTTCCACCTCCCGCCGGAGCTTTCCGCTCCGTTTCCGCCTGCTGACATCTTTCTTCCTCCCAGCAGGCAGCCAGCAGCTGGATCGGCTCTGTGTCCCCTCCGGTCCCTGGTGCCTCTGCCGACGCAGGCGGGGGAGAGCAGTGGGGATCGGAGGATACACAGACCGAAGCTTGCGAGGAGGAGAGAAGCTGGGGATGCACCGCATTTTCTGGGCTTTTTTTTTTTTTTTACTGTCAGCATGTTGCCCATAGTACCCTTTAGGGCTGAAATGTTTCAGCAGCCGAAATTATGCCGCGTCCCTACGTTAGATGTGTCGATGGATGTTTTTCACATATGTTCAGCTTACTTTAAAGGAGAACTATGGGGTCAGTGTTTTCCCCCATAGTTCTCCTCAGGGTAACGGGAGGACACAACCTAGCGTCAACCCGTCACCCTAGGCTCAGTATATAGGGAGCTACAGCTCGCGGTACACTGAGACGCGGCAGCCGGAGCGGATCCCGACGTAGGTGACGGGATACGCCCAGCTGCGTGAGTGACAGCTGGCTCTGCCTATCTAGAGGCAGAGCCAGCTGTACCCGCCCCCTCCCCCGTCCGTTCCGCCAGTCAGCGCTGGCAGATCGGAGCGGGGAGAGGGGAATCCAGCCCCTCCCCCTGTCACGGCAGAGAGCCGTGACAGGATCGAGAGGTGAGCAAACGCCGGTATGTGTTCGCTCACCTCCCGATCTACTGAGCCGACCTGTGACAGTCTCATTGTCACAGGTCGGCTAGAACTATGAGGTGAGTGGAAATCACCCCCCTCATAGTTCTCCTTTAATTCTGGTTCAGCCCTTCCAACCACTTTGATTGATTGTTTGCTCCATCCTTGTCCTTGACGCTTTCTTTTGTCCATCCTCATGACTTGAAGCGCCTTTGTAATTACTTCCCGCCTCTTTCATCCTAACCGGCGCGATTCCATAATGAAAGTTATTTTCCAAAACGCGTTGAAAGCAGCGGCGATACGAAGGTGAATCTTTGTTATTGGTAAATGCGCGAGGAAATTGGCTCAATTATCATCCGTTCCCTCCAAGCGCCAAACTGTGGAAAGGTAAACGTATTGAATGAACGGAATGTTGAATTCAATATTTCCAGCTTCCCTTTACAAAACCATTTAATTAAATACTTCGCACGCAGAATAAATGTATTCAAACCCTGAAAGAAAAAAAAGAAAATGGTATTTCTTTACAGCTAAGTAAGCTCACTTCTGAAAACGTAATTGAGCCAATGGCTGGCGAAGCGAAACCCCCAGACGAGAGTAAAGCCGAATTGTATAGAAAGTACAAATCTGTTTACGTTTCCTCTTCTTATCAATCTTATCGCATAATATAAAAAAAAAGTAACAAAGTCTCCCGTGAAACCGCAACAATTGTAGCTTTTCAGAGACGGGTCCGGGTTTAAAGGTTCGCCATTTCATCTGTTTGAATGTGAATAACCCAGAGGCAACGGTGACTGCTGTGACCCCTTCTCCATATGGATTGACGCAGTTCATGTTAGTGAAGGGGCAGAGGTGAAGTAACATTGGCTACTGTGGATTTCAATTGACACTAAACTTTCGGAGTTAAACCTTAAAAATACATCCGAGCAGACCTCGTATTTGTCTACAGATGAAATGGCGAACCTTTAAACCCGGACCCGTCTCTGAAAAGCTACAATTGTTCATGTTGCAGTTTAAGATACATTATTGTTACTAGTTAGGGTACTTGATTGTAAGATTTAATTCCTGAGTTTTGTGGAACGGACGGGGGAGGGGGCGGGTACAGCTGGCTCTAGATAGGCCGATCTGTCACTCACGCAGCTGGGCGGATCTCTACATCGATGTCGGGATCCGCTCCGGCTGCGGCGTCTCAGTATACCGCGAGCTGTAGCTCCCTATATACTGAGCTTAGGGTGACGGGAGGACGCTAGTTTGTGTCCTCCTGTTACCCTAAGGAGAACTATGGGGAAAAGACTTAACCACATAGTTCTCCTTTAAGTCGGCCAGGTACAGAATCACTTAAAGTAAAACTCCACTTTTGCTAAAAAAAACGATTAAAATGACCTTTCCATTTCAATCTGCAGCCGCTGTCATTTGCAAAAAAAAAGTAAAAATGCAAAATAAAAAATAAAAACATTGAAGTGTCCCTGACCCCCATTATGATAAACCGGAGGAATTCCTGTATACGGGATGTCCCCAGAAATCTAATTTCCTGCTGTGTGATTGACTCTCTGCCTTTCTAAAGAAACAATTCCGGTAGTCCCTACACTCAGGGGTCTGTTTATGGCTGCATGTACATTCACTGTGTGTGAATTAGAGGTGAAGCCCACTTTAAAAAATAAATAAATAAATGCATGCGCACACATTCATACAAGAAAGAAATCTGCATGTATTATTTTGTTGCATTGGAGCCAGTAAAGCATTACAACCGTGATCAGAGGATGGCGGGTGCAATGCTCTGCCTCCTTCTCCAGTCCCTACCCGTACAGAGGTACAGACATTCAGTAACACGGATGGGAGGGAGAATAAACTACAATTTTGGTGATGTCACCGCACTTGTATTCCACGGAGTCCCTTTACTGCGGTGACTAATGGGACCTCTAGTTTCTCCATTCACGAATCCAGTCAAAGAACCTGTCAATGGATGATACAGCCGGCGCTGTCCCCATAATGAGGCAGCCTGAAGTAGTTACCTCCGGCAACATCTTATTGGGTCGCGTTGGGGGGAGCAGGCATGCCTGCTGCCCCCTTTCCAGCCAAATCGTCCCAGTTGGCAACCAGTGACATTAGGCAACTAGGAGGGACGCTGTGCCCCACCCACCACCCATGATCTGCCTGCATTACAAAAAGAAGCCTAGGGAACCAGCCAAAGCGTCCCAGGTTGCTATGAACTCTTAGCAACCTGTGATGCTCTGATAGGTGTCTCACCCAGCTCCCTGACGTCCTTGGTTGCCAGGAGCGGAGCAGGACGCTGTGGCTGGCATCCCACCCAGTTCCTGGAAACCAGTGACATCAGGCAACCACAAAATGCCCCCCACGAGCCACCACCCCAGCCCAGGAACATGCACCAAGAACTCGCATCACATGAAGCCATGAACAGCTGTGCCACATTCAGTGAAAGAGCTGTGAGCCTTGGGGAGAACAACCCAAAACCCTCCAGACTGACACCCATCAAAGGCATTTTCATATTTGCATAACCCCTCCCAAAATCCAGCCCACCGCTTGCATCGTGGCTCTTGAGAGAAGGGCAGGGTGCTGTGATGTCTTCAGGAAGCTATGTACAGCACCCTGCAGGCTCCACCCACCACCTATGATCTGCCCGCATTCCAAAAAGAAGCCTAGGGGCCCAGTGATGGTATTGATGTCTCTTTAATAAGGTGTATAATGAAAATGGAAAGGTTTTAACCTTTTTGTATCATTGAAATACTGTATATTACTCTTTACAGAAATGATTTATGGTGGAGTATCTCCGAGAGCCTTTTCATATCCATTTATTGTACCAGTTTATTATGAAGGTAGTGATTATGGTGTTGTACGGTTTGTATGGTTACCACCATACCATATGGGTTGTATGATTACCTCCATACAATAAAATTTTGTAGGAATGTGTAATAGCGCTCAGTGGGTTTCATTGCTTCTTGTCAGTGGCGTAACATTCGACATAGCGACCCAGGCGGCCGCTATGGGGCCCGGGCACAGGGGGGCCCAGCCAGGGCATCCCTCTGATGCCGTGTGGGCGGCCTGGGTCGCTATGGCATGTAAGGGTGCTGGCTGTCACAGCTCAGCAGCGGCTGTGAAGATCACTGTGTCAGTGACAGCCAGTAGCTGCGGCAGAAGAGGCCGGCGTTCGCAGTGAAGGAGGAGGCAGGGCCCGCCTAAGAGCAACCCCGCGCAGAGCTGTGTCAGTGACAACCAGCAGCAGCAGTGAAGGAGGAGGCGAGGCTCGCCTAAGAGCAGCCTCCTCTTACATCACTGGCCAGCGACCTAAGAACAGGCGGGGCCCGACGATAGAAGAGAAGGCGGGGCCCGGGGACGGAAGAGGAGGCGGGGGCCCAGGGAACAACTTAGGCGGACAGCCCTGACAGGTAAGAGGTGTGCAGCCCATCTGAGACCCTGCAGAGCCCACCATAGAGAGTCTATAGCGGGCTCTGCAGGGTCACTCTCAGGTGGGCTGTTTGGCAATCACGGGGCCCCATACAAAATTTTGCTATGGGGCCCTGTGACTTCCGACTTTTTTGCTATGGGGCCCTGTGACTTCCGACCTTTTTGCTATGGGGCCCTGTCACTTTCGGCCTTTTTCAAACTTTGTACCCCACAGGAACCCATGAAAAAAATGGTCTTCTGGTCTACATGTCGCAGTACATTCGTTAGATGCAATCGGCGAGTGGCGGCAATGATAATAAATGAAGGAAATTTGGAATTGCTTCTGTGCTCGGATGCAAACGTTTGCTTTGGTGTTCAGTAACAACATTCAATTTATTTAGGTGCGCAGTGACAAACACTGATTAGAACAGATGATTACCTTCGGGGCCAAGTGCGGTTTAAAATACTAATTCTTTACTGAACATCAAGACAACGAGGTTAATCATAAATAAATAGAGCAACGTCCACCTTCTCGGCACCAGAAAAATGACAACACTGTCATTAGGAATAGAGGGGAGTCAATATCACAAGATAGTTACACAGTTACATAGATACACAGTTACATAGTTACATAGTTACACAGTTACATAGTTACACAGTTACATAGTTACACAGTTACACAGTTACATAGATACACAGTTACATAGATACACAGTTACATAGATACACAGTTACACAGTTACATAGATACACAGTTACACAGTTACATAGTTACACAGTTACATAGTTACACCGTTACATAGTTACATAGATACACAGTTACATAGATACACAGTTACATAGATACACAGTTACACAGTTACATAGATACACAGTTACATAGTTACATAGTTACACAGTTACATAGTTACACCGTTACATAGTTACATAGATACACAGTTACATAGATACACAGTTACACAGTTACATAGATACACAGTTACATAGTTACATAGTTACACAGTTACATAGTTACACCGTTACATAGTTACATAGATACACAGTTACATAGATACACAGTTAAATAGATACACAGATACACAGTTACATAGATACACAGTTACATAGATACACAGTTACATAGTTACATAGTTACACCATTACATAGTTACATAGATACACAGTTACATAGATACACAGTTATACAGTTACATAGATACACAGTTATACAGTTACATAGATACACAGTTATACAGTTACATAGATACACAGTTACACAGTTACATAGATACACAGTTACACAGTTACACCGTTACATAGTTAGATAGATACACAGTTACATAGTTACACAGTTACATAGATACACAGTTACACCGTTACATAGTTACATAGTTACACAGTTACATAGATACACAGTTACATAGTTACACAGTTACATAGATACACAGTTACACCGTTACATAGTTACATAGTTACACAGTTACACAGTTACATAGATACACAGTTACAAAGTTACACCGTTACATAGTTAGATAGATACACAGTTACAAAGTTACACAGTTACATAGTTACACAGTTACATAGATACACAGTTACACCGTTACATATTTACACAGTTACACAGTTACATAGTTACATAGATACACAGTTACACCGTTACATAGTTACATAGATACACAGTTACATAGTTACATAGTTAGTCAGGTTGAAAAAAGACACATGTCCATCGAGTTCAACCTATAGAGATATTTTATCAGTACACTTCTTATCAGTAGAACAGAAGAGACAGGTGTCCACCATTAGAACATGAGTAGACCGCTTGGGCCTGGAGATGGAAGGATCTCAGGCCTTCTAGGTTCTTGGACAGATGAGAGTGGACATCTGTCTCTACTTCTACTGATAAGTTAAGTTATAAAATATCTGGTGATATTGACTCCCCTCTATATGCTGATATCACAAGGAATACTCATAAAGAGCCTGTGGTTGACCCTTGGGTCCTCCTTTCCTCCTCTACTTGCCCCTACGCTCGTCCGTGATATAGTTCTGCAGCTACAGCTTGATCCAAGGTCTACATAAGATGAATTGCATGTATATGAGAAGTAGTTGCATTATGCTGGAAGGCATTATATAATTGCTTGCATTTATTTATATCTTGTAGAGGTGCACCGAAATGAAAATTTTAAAACCGAAACGAAACCGAAAGAAAAATCTCTAACTTTTTCAAAATGTTTTACATATTTTATTTCTTTTTTATAAGCTTTACATTTTTTTATTTTTATTTTTTATTTTTTTTAACAAATATTTTTATTTTTTACTTTACTTTTAGGGGCTTCTGGGAAATATTGGGGGTCTAAACAGACCCCTGATATTTACCTTTTAAAATAGAAAAAGAGATTGAGAACACAGAGCCCTCAGAGACACACAGAGTCCTCAGAGACACG
>NW_017308771.1:55964-59056 GCF_000935625.1 Nanorana parkeri | reverse complement strand
CCTCAGAGACACGCAGAGTCCTCAGAGAAACGCAGAGTCCTCAGAGACACGCAGAGCCCTCAGAGACACGCAGAGCCCTCAGAGACACGCAGAGTCCTCAGAGACACGCAGAGTCCTCAGAGACACGCAGAGTCCTCAGAGACACGCAGAGCCCTCAGTGACACACAGAGTCCTCAGAGACACACAGAGCCCTCAGATACACGCAGAGCCCTCAGAGAGGCGCAGAGCCCTCAGAGACACATAGTCCTCAGAGACACATGGAGCCCTCAGAGACACGCAGAGTCCTCAGAGACACGCAGAGCCCTCAGAGACACGCAGAGTCCTCAGATACACACAGAGCCCTCAGATACACGCAGAGCCCTCAGAGACACATAGTCCTCAATCTCTTTTTCTGCAGCCCCCGTTATGAATGAACAGGAATCCTCTATACTGAGTGTCCCTGATCATTCATAACATGAGAACAGAGTATGTTTACTATATCCACAATCATGAATGGACAGGAAGTGATGTAGAGGTGATGTAGATCACTTCCCATTCATTCATAATTGAGGATATAGTAAGCATACTCTGTCCTCAATTATCTACAAACACTCAGCGATTACTGATCACCAGCTCTCCATCCTGACACGCTGTCACAGGAGGCTGAGCAAGCGGTACGGGAGGAGAGCTCAGCCTCCTGTGACAGCGCTGGCTATCTCCACCCACACAACGCTCTGCCAATCTGTGACAGAAGGCTGAGCGGTGTGGGAGGAGAGACGCGCGGCCGCTCACGGCGCTTTCTTATCGCAGCGCTCGGCCGCCTGTGACAGTTTCTCTCCTCCCCGCTGGGACACAGAGCAGCGCCCAGCGGGTGGAGTGAAAGAAATCACCAATGCAGCGCTATTTAGCCAAAAGTGCCAAATTATGTTTTGGCGGCCGACATATCGGTGCATCCCTAATATCTTGTATATATTCCTAGTTAATACTCACAAAACTCCTGATGAAGCAACATCCATATCTGTGAAACGCGCTGAGAAACGGCTCCGCATATTATTGACAGGGAATAATTCTGAGAACTATAATGTCACGAGAGTGGTAACGAAGAGGTGACATGTGAAGTGAACCACTTGTTGGAGTATTGATAAATGAATGGTAAAGAAATGATACAAGCTCTTATATTGGGATGATTTTATGACTGTTTAACACATATAACCTTCGAGGGTGTGTTTGGGTATGGTCACGTACCTGGTGGAGTCTGAGTGGACGAGGGCGGCCTCCCTTGCAGCTCCAGTCCCAGAGCCCCTGAATAGCGGAACAGGTGTGCAGGGGAAGAGAGTGGCAGGGGTGCTGGAAGATGTCACCGTGGTAGAAAGGATCAGTCTCTGCATTGCTGATGAGTCCAGGGCAGGTAGCAGTCAGGGGAGGGGAATGTGACGGACTCCCTGATACCCCGACTGGATACCTCTGTCTTAAAGTGGCATTAAAGTCAAAAACTTTTTCCCCCTCCCCCCACAATGTTAGTTAAAGCACTTACCTTAAATGATGTCTCTTAATCCGATCTTCTTCTTCTTTCCTGACCTTTTCAGCCTTCTCTCCAGCGCTGCGGCATGTCTCCGATCCAGCGCTGACTCCTCTGTCCTTGCTGGCACTTCCCGTCCCACGGTGTCTGCATGCGGGTGCACCGCGTCCATAGACTTACCTTGTGTCTCTCCTCGTCTCCCGGCCGAAAATCTGAACTGCGCATGCGCCCGCCCCAAGATGCTTTGCGGCCGCCCGAGCAGTTTCAGATTTTCGGAACGGGAGCGCGCGGCGAAGACAGGGGTAAGTTTAAACCGCTTTTAAAACTGTTTTTTGGGGGGTTTTTTTAAAACTTTTTGCATATATCCACTGCTTGCTAGCCTCATATATATGCAAAAAAACGGAGGGTTTAGAAACACTTTAAGCATGCTCCCTAGGTGCTGGAACCAGAAGCAAGTGAATATAGCATGGAAGGCTTACCCCAAGAATCAGACAGCACTGACTTTGGAGTGGAAACATGAACTGGTTTATTGAAGAAAGCACACAGAGTTTATACCTCACAGAATCAGATAAGAGTTCAGTGTGTTACATTGTACAGTTCCCTCCCCTAGACAGCCGGGTCAAGTCAAATAGTGAAAAGTTATCTCTCTAGATAAAATATTTAACAGGAAAACACACCCAGCAAACAAAGTTCTCCGGGGTAATAAATCTCTGTAGCCCTAGGTCCGTGGTCAGTAGGAAGGAGGCCAGCCCTCAGGCCCCTCCAGGAGCCCCAGTGACGGTTCAGTCCGTCACAGGGAACACTTAGGTCTCGTTCACACCTAGGCGTATTGCATATGCTCGTCTGACGCATATTTACCGCGATTCGCGGTAAAAAAGTCGCACGACAAACGCGCTTTTCCGAAGGCTACTTGGCTGTATCCCAATGGAAACGCGCAACCAAACGGCCCAAAGTAGTACCTGTACCTTTTCAGGTGTGAGCCGTTTTGTAGCGTGTTAGGGACGGGCGGAAATACGCCAAGGTGGGAACGGGACCATTGAATACAATGGGATTTATATTTTTGAGCGTTTTGTAGAGCGTTCGTCGAGCGTAGAACGCGCTACAAAACGTTCAGGTGTGAACGAGGGCTTAGGAAGCAGAGTTGCAGAAGAGCCGTAGTTGTCAACAAGTGGGCAGAGCAGTATCGTATTCATGAAGATGTAGAAGTGGTCGGGTGCTGGTTTTACTTCTTGGTAGTGTTGCTTTAAAGCAGCAGATGGAGGAAAATATGATCGAAGTTCTAATTAATCCGTCCCACTGTTTTCAAAAAGTTGCACATGATTGGGAGAGAAAGAGCACAACCATTGTGAAGCACCATGCCAGGATGAGGAGCCTGTGTATGTATTGAACAAATATGGCTGCCCACATGTACACAAGGCCACCGAGGCCCGGCCTCGGGGCGCAGAGCGGCGGCACCAGTGTGGAATCCCCCGAAGCCCGGAAGATACAGTTCCGGGCGCCGGGCGGTAAGTGTGGGATAGCCGTGTATGTTTACAAGTGATCTCTGCGATGTCGCAGAGACCACTTGTAATAAGTTTGCAACCCGTCCCCTCGC
>NW_017308771.1:53630-55832 GCF_000935625.1 Nanorana parkeri | reverse complement strand
CAATAAAGTTAAGTGGGAAAAAAAATTGATAAAAAAATAATTAAATAAATAAAAATAATAAGAAATAATTAAATAAAAAATAAACAGGTGATTCAAAAGTAAAAAATAATAATAATTATAAAAAATAAACAATAAGATAAAAAAAATTATAAAAAAGAAAAAAAAAGTAAACGATAAGATACATAAAAATGTAAAAAAAAGTGATAAAGAAAAAAGAAACAATAACAAAAATTAAAACTAACCCTGCTGCCCTGCCATCTGGTTGCCATTTTCCATTGATGGGGGGGTCAGCGGGGAGGGGGGCGCATTGCGGAACTTGGCCTTGGGGCGGCAGGGAGAGTACCGTATTTTGCGGTCCATAAGACGCACCGGACCATAGGAGGTCCGGCGCGCCTTATGGAGCACTCGAGACTGTAGCTTCTGTCACAGCTTCTATGACAGAAGCTGTGACAGAAGCTGCAGTTAGTGACCGCTGAGACAGGTGGCGCAGTGATGACACAGAGCAGGCGAAGAACGTCTATTCTTCGTCTGCTCTATGGTTATCTCGATCGTCGCCGCTGCTCGGTTTTAATACGAGTGATCTTGTTAGATCACTCGTATTAAACGAGCAGTGGCTCCTACTACCCGCCCGGCGCCCGAAACTGCATGTCTCGGGCGTCAGGATTCGCTCCATAAAACGCAGGCACTTTTTCCCCCTCCTTTTGGGGGGAAAAAAGTGCGTCTTATGGAGCGAAAAATACGGTAAATCCGGCCCTGCATGTACATATCTTTAATAGTAATCTACATAAACTTTGAAGTAAACCCGTGCTTTGCCTAGGCTTATATCTACCCCCTCTGCATACACTCACCTGCCCTTCACTCCCACTCACCTACTTCTCATTGTGGGGGGAGCATGTGACTCTATTTTCTCCCCAAGAGATTTGCCAGAAAATGTCCCCGATATGCTCATGTTGTGGAGGCGCTCCGGGATTGCTGGATTTTGCATCTCAGGTGGACAATCAGACAATCTTGTGTCCAAAATAAAATCAATTGTATATGGGTTGGACTTGATGGACGTATGTCTTTATTCAACCCCAAATACTATGTTGTAGTTGCATTAAAACAGCTTATAACACATTTGGTGGCTACTCGCCACTTCTTCAGAGCAGGTGTGTCACATACACTTCAGTCAAGACTTTAAATAAAGCTGTGCATGGTGAGAAGAGTCTTCAAGAAGTCTTCTCGCAGTTGACCGAATAAAATGTTTGTGACAAGGTCACTTGTAGCCAAAATGATGCCTGCTAAAAGAAGAGGGAATATAGTGGCCCATGTCTTGAAACGCTGCGGCCTCTTGGCTGCTGCAAGCATTCCACACTTCTGGGGGGGTCCGTGGAATATCTGTTCCCCCTGAGGCGTCCCTATGATGAGGCGTCCCGAGTCTTTGGGTCACGTGGGGGAGTGGCAAGCTCTGCCTGCTGCACCCTTTCCGGCCAGAGTGTCCCAGGTTGCTAAGAGCCGGGTGGCGGAGATGTGTAAGGGCCTTACATATCTCTCCTCCCAGCGCTTAGCAACCTGGGATGCTCTCGCTGGCGTCCCACATAGCTCCTGGCAACCACGGAAGTCAGTGAGCTGGGCAGAACACTGTCCAGAGCTGGGCGGTGGACCACCAGGACCTCATCAACACCACCCACTCACCGAACGTGGCCACCAGCAAACCGCCCCCCGGACTAGCAATTATGCTAGGTACACTACTGACTACAGGTTATACAAGCCAGTGGGAGGAACCATTGTGCATGTTGGGGAAAGCAGGTGTTTGATTCATCCAACCAGTCCAATATCTGCAGGGACCAGGGAGCAGCAAAGTGGTGGCGTTTCAGGGCCACCAGAAAGGTGAGCATATTCCCTTCTTATTGTAGCAGGTCTAGTTTTTGCCTACAAGTGACCTTGTGCTGACAGGGTGACTTTAATTAAAATGTTGCGTTGTCCTGCATGGGCAGATCACAGATTCACTTTAAAGGTCCTCTCCTCCAGCAGTTCCCTTGACCCGTGCTTACCTATACTGAATGAAATGGACTCCAGGGTGCCATATGCGTTGGTCTTGCACACAGCAAGAATTCATTTAAAGGTGCATACAGCAATTCTTTCTCTATTACCTGTAATGTGTATGCAGAGATCCCCTGGTGTGTGTGTGTATATATATATATATATATATATATATATATA
>NW_017308771.1:37409-53345 GCF_000935625.1 Nanorana parkeri | reverse complement strand
AATTCAGTCAAGTCAAACACATTACAAAGCGATGTCTAAAGACCGGCTGCAATGTAAGCCCCTGTGAACTTCCATCTTCTGCAAACGCACAATGTCTAAAAATAAACCCTTAAATCTGTCAATCATGTTGTCCGTAGAGACGGCGGTATGGCAGCAGAGACTTTATCTGTAGGTCTGGCACAGCGCTGACTTATTGATCAAACAGTACATTCTGAAAATCCATTAGTGCGAGGAGCCGTTCTACATGCTACCCAACGTGAAGATAATGGACACGGAAAACATGTGAAGAGCCGAGAGCCGCTAAACACAAAAACTGATCAGAACGTAGCAAGGGGGGAAAAAAATGCGGAACCCAACTCACTCATTTTCCTAAAATCGATGACCCGGAACCAGCCAAGTAGAAAGGAAGTAGTAGACTGGTTTCTAATAACTACTGGAAATCCAATGGTATCACCATGTGGTTTTCGAGGGGGTAAGAGTGGTGGGTGTCCATGTCCAGCTCCAATATTCCAGCTGGCTGGTTGGTTAAAGGAGAACTATGGGGTCAGTGTTTTTCCCCATAGTTCTCCTTAGGGTAACGGGAGGACACAAACTAGCGTCCTCCCGTCACCCTAAGCTCAGTATACCGGGAGCTACAGCTCGCGGTATACTGAGACGCCGGAGCGGATCCCGACTTAGACGATGGGATCCGCCCAGCTTCTCACTGACCTCCAATGTAAGGAGCATTCTTCCCACTGACCCCCAATGTAAGGAGCATTCTTCCCACTGACCTCCAATGCAAGGAACATTGCCGCTGTCACTTCAGGACGGCCAAGCGGTGAGGAGAGAGAGAGCCGCCGACTGCCAGATCCTCACCGCTCGGCAATCCTGGATGACAGCTCCCTCCTGTGCCCCCCCTTGCCTGAACAGCGACCTTTGTTGTCTCCTACCTGGAGCCTGAACCCAAGTCAGCACCCTTATCATAAGGGCTGTGGAGTCAATGAGCACTGGTCACTACCAAAACATTGCCCCAGGAATGGAGATCTCATCCTTCCCAAGTCTCTTTGAAATCTCCCGGTCCCGGATCCCAAGAAGAAACCAGAAAATCCGGAAAGAACTGAAAAGCCAGCTCTTTCCCTGTAAAAACCGTAGCTTATTGAAACCCCTCAGCCCCTCTGGCTGAGACTCCTGGGTAATCATTTTACCAAATCCCACCAAGGGATCGCCATGCAATACCACAATTCCATTTCGGTGAATATTGGCAAAAACGAATGTTCTTAATATTTTCTTTTTATTATACTTCTTTCCTATGCTCCTCAGCCCCACCTATTGGGCATAATGCAGTATTACACTACATTACATTTGATCTAAATGGAAAATATACCCAGAATATTCCTTTTTTTGCCTCTTTTCGCATAGAACGAACGTTCACAGAGTTTCGCAGGGGGAATGTCTCTGCAAAGTGTTTATAAATAGACCCCTTTGTATTGGGACATTTCATATAAAGAGGAAAAAGATGGACTTTACCTTCAAACACTTCTCTGCTGTCCATAGTAATGGTGAGATCGTTAGTGGTGTTAAATACGTATTGTAAATAATTGTGCTGAGCCCGAAGACTAAGTCAATGCAAAGAGCCGCTTCCTCTGCCAATCAAAGTATTGGAATAGCAGGAGGATTGACGTCAGCAATGTACTTCACTAATTATTCGCTTTATTAGTATATACAACAGTGTCCAAACAAAATCCTGATGATTTAGAGCAGGGGTAGTCCTCCCACAAATCCCATGAGGCATTGCAAGACTCTGCCAGTCACAGACATGACTCCCAGAGGCAGATGCATGATGGGATTTTTACTTTCACCACCGCTGGGGGTTTGCCTACCCCTGATGTAGAGAGTCCTCCCCCCGCCAACGACTTGCATCACTGCATGTATACAAACACCAGATGTACGCCCATTGGGTCAAGGTAAGCATGCATCTGTAGAGGGGAAGGGGTGGGTAAGGGTAGGTCAGGGGCAGGGGGCAAAAATAATAAAGGCACTTTAATATATGCCAATTGGGTCAAGGCAAGCAGTCCTATAGAAGTTCCATGCGAAGACTTGCATCACTGCTTGTATACAAACACTAGATTTACGTCCATTGGGTCAAGGTAAGTATTCATCTGTGGAGGGGTGGGTTATAGTAGGTTAGAGGAAAGGGGCATAAAAGGTTAAAGGCACTTTAATATTTGCCCATTGAGTCAAGGTAAGCAGTCCCATAGAAGTTTCCCATAAAAGTCAATGGAACTTTGACATCTATGGAAGTGTGTCCCGAGGTTGGAGATGTATGGAGACAGTCCCATAGAAGTCAACAGTGCTCTAATGCTCTGACCTAGCCAAGGCTGTGAAGAGTTGCATCACTGCTTGTATACAAACACTAGATTTACGCACATTGGGTCAAGTTAAGCGTGCATCTGTGAAGGGAAAGAGGTGGGTAAGGATAGGTCAGGGGCAAAAAGGATAAAGGCACTTTGATTTACACCCATTGGGTCAAGGCAAGCAGTCACATAGAAGTCCCATGGAAGTCAATGGGGCTGTAAAGCTCTGACCCAGCCAAGACAGTGAAGATTTGCATCACTGTATGTGTACAAACACCAGATTTACACCCATTTGGTCACGGCAAGCAGTCCCACAGAATTCCCATAGAAGTCACAATGGGACTGTGGCATCTATGGGACTGTGTCCTGAGGTTTGAGATGTATGGAGACAGCCCCATAGGAGTCAATGGGGCTCTAATGCTTTGACCTGGCCAACGCTGTGAAGATTTGCATCACTGCATGTATACAAGGTCAAGGTAAGCATGCATCTGTGGAAGGGGTGGGTTAGGGTAGGTTAGGGGGAGGAGGCAAAAAGGATAAATCACTTTGATTTACACCCATTGGGTCAAGGTCATTTGTTATTTCATTATTTCTCCACCTTGGTCCATCACGCCAGCCCTCCAAAAGGAAGAATACGGGCCTGTCGTCCAACATCACATCACACCACATATTCTTCTTTGTCCCCGTGTTGAAGCGAGTGCTCACCCAGCAACAGATGAGTTCGATACCTCATACCCCTCGCCATATCCCACCTGTGTCATTGCGCTAGGTGGTGACGCTTCATTCTCTACTCTTTGTTTTCCCAGTACATACGTCGGACACCCCGGTCCGGATCTACCAGGAGCCGCACACCAGCACACGATACCCGACCTCCCCTCCCCCCGAAGAGCGATTACAACATTGGACTTTCTTCAATAACTTTTCACATAAGCTGTTGCGTACCTGGTTGGAGACCATGTGTATGTGAGAGGAGGCTTCCCTTGCACCTTGTCTCCTGGGGACTCTGGGGATGGGAACAGAGACCAGGAGGACAACAAGTGGCAGGAGTGCCAGTGGTCATGGGCACCGTGCAAGCCGTAATCCGAGGGGACGAGCCGAGGTCAATTCCAAACGAGCAATGGAGGTACAGAAGGGTCAGGCAAAAGCGTAGTCAAAAGAACAGTTCCGAGGTCGAGGGCAGGCAGCAAGCAAGCGTCGTCAATGAATTCCGGGTCACAAAGAGTCAAGCAAGGATAACAGGATCACAGGAACAGGAGATAGCTGACAATAACCCAGCAACATGGTGGTGGTGTAGCTGAGCTTATATAGGGGAAGTGATAGGTGTGATGAGTCACTTCCTGTGCGCCACTGTGACTGCATTTCTGTGCTGGTAGTTGACCACGTCTGCTCATGCGGAGAATAGTGCGGTCCTGAACAGTACGAGAACACGCGTCTGGCTCATGCGCAGTCAGCGGGGATTCCTTACATAAGCAGTTTTATAGACGTCCCACAGAAGTCAATGGAGCTGTAACGTACGGATGTGCTGGACCAGAACCCGGCCACATTTGTTCAGCTACACTTGCCTGAATTTTTGAGATGTTAATAGAAATTAGACATGTGCACTGCCAAAAAAATATGTTTAGTTTCGTTTCGTTTTGATTCGGATTTGTGTTATTTCGAGATTTTTTCGGGATTCGGGTGTGAAAGTAAATCCGGATTCGGAATTCGGATTCGGACGAAATTCGTTAGCGGTAGTTCGTTCGAACGTTCGTTTCGTTTTCGTTTCTTATTCGATTCGTTCGTTTGCAGCAAAGTGACATTTGAGGGGAAAAAAATGTTTTGCTCCTTCTCTAATGTCACTTTGCTCCAACGGACGAGCGAACGAAACGAATAAGAAACGAAAACGAAACGAACGTTCGAACGAACTACCGCTACCGAATTTCGGAAACGGAAATTCGGATTCGTTTGCATTCGTTATATCTGGAATTCGGATACATCTGAATTTCCGAAAATTCGTCCGAATTTCGATTCGGAACGAAACGAATCACACATGTCTAATAGAAATGCTTTGCCCGGCTTTGTCATCCCTCACGGCCCACATAAAGGATTTCCGAACACCAATTATTTCTACAGAACACGGCAGGCAAAATTAAAAATCCCCCCAAATAAGCCATTACAAAAATATATATACAAAGGTAGCGAACCTTTATGAACGCTCACATCTCCTGTTGTTTTTATTGATTTTGGATGTTTGTTTCATTTTTTTAATTTTATGTTGCGGAGCCGCCAGGAAAGAACAACACGAAGCATGTCTGAAAATTGGAATTCTGCAGAAGACGTCACAGAACATAAAGTTCTCCTGTACTGGTCTTTATGCAAAAATCTATTCCCAGCCGGGCAGTCTCCTCTTCAAAGTTAGCTTGTTTTTAATTTCATTTTCAATTTCATTCCCTTTCTTCAAAACGCAATATCATCTTATGAAGGAAAGTGACGTGAGGATGCACATTTGGAGGACTATGTGATCGGAGAATAGACATTCGTATCCGGCAATTTGGTCTCACCAAAGAAGCAAACTACTTCCGTCTACAGAAAGGGTGCCCATTAGGTAGATCGCGATCGGCTCACTGACCTGGGTCCTGTCCTCCCGAGGTGCTCGTGCGGCTGAATGTGTCAGACGCGGTAGACGGGAAGGAGAGAGGAGAGGAGACTTGGGAAGCTGCTGCAGTGGAGGTAAGAAAAGACAGGAGAGAGACAGCAGAGAAAGTGAGAGAAGAGACAGCAGAGAGAGAGGAGACAGACAACAGATAGAAACAATGGGAGAGAGAGAGGAGAGAGCGCGAGGAGAGAGAGAAGAGTTCACACCACAAAGTCTGCGTTCCAGAGTGTTCGGCCTCTAGAACGCATTGGAACGCAAGCCAGCCGGCACCCTGCGTTCAGGGGCGGGAGGGGGCGTGATGGTAAATTGAAGTCAATGGCACCACTGCCATGCCCCCCGCCCTCAGTGTGATCGCCTGCACCCAGAACGCAGGCACATTAATGCTTGCGTTCCGGTCCAGTGCGATCTGCAAAAATATGCATATTTGCATATCTGGTGCGGCGATTGCACTGGAGACGTGGCTGCGGTGCCATTGACTTCAATGCACTGTCCCGCCCCTGAACGCAGGTGTTTTTTCGTTGGTAGATCTCATTGAGATCACCATTTGAAAAGTAGATCTCCAGATGAAAAATTGTGGGCGCCCCTGGTCTATAGAAATGGGTTCCCATATTTTAAAATGAAGGTAAGATGTAAGTAAAGCCTCGGCATGAAGCTATTAAAGAGCTGGCTATTGTGATAATGAGTCAGTGCTGTACGCTATATAAAAGGACCATGGCTATAATATTCGGGGGGTGGGGGGAGAAGGGGGTTGTAGGAGTTTGTCTACGAGAAGCAGAGAGTAAAGTTATTTTTTTTTCAAAAATTTTCCAAATAAAGGATTATTTTGAAGCCCAAGTTTAGTTTTTTTATGGCTGAGTAGTCAGTGCCGTAACTTTAAAGGAGAACTCTGGGGTCAGTGCTTTTCCCAATAGTTCTCCTAAGGGTCACGGGAGGACACATACTAGCATTCTCCCATCACCCAAAGCTCAGTACATAGGGAGCTACAGCTCGCGGTATACGGAGACGCCGGGGCGGATCTCGACATTACTGTGGAGATCCACCCGTCTGCGTGATTGACAGCTGGCTCTGCCTATCTAGAGGCAGAGCCAGCTGTACCCGCCCCCTTCCCCCATCCGTTCCACCAGCCAGCGGTGGAGGATCAGAGCGGGGAGGGGGGATCCCTGCAGGGAGCCATGAGTGACAGCCATGGCTCTCTGCAGGGACAGGATCGAAGAGTGAGCGAGCGACTGTATGTGTTCGCTCACTTCCCGATCCGTAGAGCCGACGTGTGACAGCTTAATTTTCACACGTCGGCTCGAACTATGAGGCTGAAGGATTTTCACTCATCTCATAGTTCTCCTTTAATGAGGAAGTCTGAGGCTGTTGCCTCAGGTGGCATCTCTTTGGGTCATGTATAGGAGCGGCAGGCAGAGCAGCATGGCACAATGTTTGCAGTGTGTCTGCCACCCCCTTTCCAGCCAGAGCGTCCCAGGTTGCTAAGAACCGGTCAGGGAGATGTGTAAAGGCCATATACATTTCCCCGCCCAGCACTTAGCAACCTGAGACGCTCTGGCCGGCGTCCCACCCAGCTCTTGGCATCCAGTGAGGCCACCAATGGTGAAGTTCACTGGTCCAACTACCATTTTGTGGACAGCCCTGTTCCCACCACCCATGCCAGATGGTGTAACGATCCACAGACACTTCACTACATATCCCCCGGAGGCTGTGTTGTGTCATAATGCTTGCAACAACTAGCGTCATTGTGTCATTGTTCATGTGACTGTGTTGACCAATGAGAGTCTATTATTTCCACCAAGGACACTGACCTGGAAGAAAGAAGGTTCAGAAGAGATTCCCATTGGCTGATCAATGATTTCAACCCAGCCTCCGGGGCTATGTATTGAATCTTTCAAGTGCCCAGTGGGTGAATTATTTCATTTTTTGTGGAAAGGTGAACGTACACTTTAAAATCAGACTTTAATCGGACTTACATAGGGCCGGCAAGACCCGATATCTAGGACATGATCAACAGGTAAGTAAATATAGTAGCTGGTTCAGTTTAGTTGCCTCCAGTGAGCCTAGAACTCTAGAGCGCTGTTATCCTTCACTCCTCATTACACTGCACCTTGAACTATTGCAACTTTATTGAGCATCAAATGACAAACCCTGAAACGTAGTGAAACTGACACCAGTGAGGGAGGGCTATATCAGCAGACAGTAGACAAGTAAGAAGACAGACGAGGAGGCAAAGCACAAATCTGAACTGATAAAATGCTGGAAAAGAGAAAGAATGGAGCCCAGGGAACAGAAGCCGAAACCAATTACAAAATGGGAATGCCTGATAGAAAACAGAAGAAAATTAAGTCAAATAAAAAGTAATGGTGTAAAGAGGCTTCAGCTAGAGGCTGTAAAGAAAGCCGTGCACAGGGATACGTACCGATCATCATCAAGATGCTACAACTGTGTTCAAAAATACAACCTGTAATAAAAGACAAAAGGATTCAGTGGAAGCTTGACGACTGCACATCTATCTGATTAAATGGGAGAGCCCATTAGACAAATAAAAGTCCCGGGTTTTATATGTGTGTTTGGCCGAGGAACAGATTAAAGAGGCTCTTCAGATTCATGTAAATGGATAATGGAATGGAGCGACCTCTTCATGACCACTTGTATACCAGGAAGCTGAACGCAAGAACTGTTATCGGAATTCTCTAACCTGAACCGCAACTATGGTTCATCGGAGGCTTTATTCCGCTTGTATACCAAGAAAGAGAACACAAGAAATGTTATAGGAGTTCTATAATCCCAACCCCCAACTATGGTTCATCGGAGGCTTTATTCCACTTGTGTGCCAAGAAAGAGAACACAAGAAATGTTATAGGAGTTCTCTAATCCCAACCCCCAACTATGGTTCATCGGAGGCTTTATTCCACTTGTATACCAAGAAAGAGAACACAAGAAATGTTATCAGAATTCTTTAACCCGATCCGCAACTATGGTTCCGTAGAGGCTTTATTCCACGTGCAAATCCATTTGTAGAGCTGTGCAGACCAAGAGGCCCACAAAGATCGAGGCTTTATTCCACTTGTATACACAGAAACTGACCGCAAGAAATATTATCGGAATTCTTTAACCCGAACCGCAACTATGGTTCAGTGGAGGCTTTATTCCACTTGTATACCAAGAAACTGAACGCAAGAAATATTATCGGAATTCTTTACCGTGAACCCGCAACTATGGTTCATTGGAGGCATTACTCCACTTGGAGGTTGGGCGTCCTCCTGACAAACCTGCACCCAATTTGATATCTTCTGCCCCCATGTGCTCCAAGATGGAGACTCTCATTGTTTAGAGTTAGGACCGCACTATAAGAGGTGCCTTGGTGCGGCAGTGCGGCTTTCACATCCTCTGCAGAAGACGTGTATCCAAACCTCTGTCATTATCCTTAGTGGTGAGACAAGTTGTTTTACATGCTGGTTTGTGAGTGTGCCATGATGCCTTTCTGCTGTTTTACTGTTCAAAGCCCATTTCGTGTGCACCTTACTGTATAACTGGTAACAAATTGTTGAGTGCGTTTGTCGTTTGTTTTGCTTGACCGATTTGGTGCAGCGACGCATGGGGTTTCTCAGCTGCCATTAGGATGTGCAGGATCCCTTGTGTGTTTCTGTGCCTTTAAGGAGGTTGGGCGTCCTCCTGACAAACCTGCACCCAATTTGATATCTTCTGCCCCCATGTGCTCCAAGATGGAGACTCTCATAGTTTAGAGTTAGGACCGCACTATAAGAGGTGCCTTGGCGCGGCCGTGCGGCTTTCACATCCTCTGCAGAAGACGTGTATCCAAACCTCTGTTATTAACCTTAGTGGTGAGACAAGTTGTTTTACATGCTGGTTTGTGAGTGTGCCATGCTACTGTTTTATTACTCCACTTGTGTGCCAGGTAAGAGAACATAAGACATTTTATAGGAATTCTCTAACCCCAAGTGTAATGAGCGGTGTGCCTCAGGGTTCTGTGCTGGGTCCCATATTGTTCAACTTATTTATTAATGACATCGGGGAGGGTGTTAACAGCGATATTTCCGTGTTTGCGGATGACACCAAAATTGGGAGGGTAATAGACACGGACTTAGAGATTATAACATTACAGGAGGACCTGGATAAAATAGGGGAGTGGGCATTAATGTGGCAGATGAGGTTTAATGTCGATAAATGCAAAGTAATGCACTTTGGAATTAAAAATAAACAAATGGGTTATACAATTATGGGTATGCCGCTAGGGAAGTCAGAAATGGAGAAGGATTTGGGGGTCATTGTAGACCACAAACTGAAAGGTAGTTTGCAGTGCCAGGCTGCTGTAAACAAAGCTAGCAGGGTCTTGTCCTGTATTAAAAAGGGGATGTATTGCAGGGACAAGTCTATAATTTTGCCACTTTATAGATCATTGGTTCGACCTCATCTGGAGTACGCGGTCCAGTTCTGGTCACCAGTACTAAGAAAAGATGTCCTTGAGTTGGAAAAAGTCCAGCGGAGGGCAACCAAACTAATTAGGGGTATGGAGGACCAGAGCTACGAGACAAGGCTACTAAATTTAAACATGTTCACATTGGAGGTGAGGAGATTAAGGGGGGATATGATCTCCATGTACAAAATGTTCAATGGTGGTAGCAACATTAGCGATAAACTGTTTAAAATTAACTCCATTACAAAAACTAGAGGCCACCACCTAAAATTGGTGGAAAAAAAATTCCAGCACAAGGGGCGAAGGGGGTTCTTCACAGTAAGATCAGTTAGGGTCTGGAACTCACTGCCACAGACGGTGATTTCAGCAAATAATGTGGAATTGTTCAAGAAACTTTTGGACGATTTCTTAAGGGACCGTAATATACAGGGGTACAGGTACTCCTAGAATGAGATCCTAATAGGTTGGACTTGATGGACTAATGTCTTTATTCAACCTCAAATACTATGTAACTATGTAACCCCAACTATGGTTCATTAGAGGCTTTTTTCCACTTGTATACCAAGAAACTGAACACAAGAAATGTTATAGAAATCCTCTAACCCAAACTATGGTTCAGTGGAGGCTTTACTCCACTTGTACACAAAGAAGATGAACTCAAGGAATATTATCGGAATTCTCTAACCCCAACCACAACTATGGTTCAGTGGAGGCTTTACTCCACTTGTATACCAAGAAGATGAACTCAAGAAATATTATCGGAATTCTCTAACCCGAACCGCAACTATGGTTCATTGGAGGCTTTATTCCATAATTATACCAAGAAAGAAAACACAAGTGATAATATAGGAGTTCTCTAATCCCAACCCCCAACTATGGTTCAGTGGAGGCTTTACTCCACTTGTATACCAAGAAACTGAACATGAGAAATGTTATACGAATTCCCTAACCCGACCACAACTATGGTTCAGTGGAGGCTTTACTCCACTTGTGTGCCAATAAATTTTTCAGGAACTCTCTAGCCCCAGCTATGGTTCCGTAGAGGCTTTATTACACGTGCAAATCCATTTGTAGAGATGTGCAGACCAAGAGGCCAACAAGGGTAGCAATCTAATTAAAGCCGTCCTTTGCTGATTATTTGCTTGCTAATACTGCTCTCCACTTCAACTTAACAACTTAACCCTTTCTCTGCTGTGCATAATTGAAGCTGTCCTTTGCCGCATAGATGCTTGGTAACGCTGCTCTCAACTTCCCAGGGATCCCAACCTGAAATAAGTAATTTCAGGGAGGTGCCCTTTCATTTCAGGGAGGTGCCCTCTGTCCCCACCCACCCCCTGACTGACGGCGGCCCTGATGTCAAGGGGAAAAAAACAGCAGAGAAAGGTTTACTCTGCTAGATCGAGCAGAGTAATCCTTTCAGGGAGAAAATGTTTCTCTCCCGGGTGTCCGGGAGCCACTGTATAATAGCGGGAGACTCCCGGAACATCATTTGGTTTGCTTTGCTTGGAAGGTCCCCAGACCCAGCTGGGTTCAGAGATCATCCAAGTGAAATAAACCCAGGCTGGTTCACCTATGACTGTAGCTTCAGAGGTTAGTGGGGGCTTGTTTCAAAGTCCTTTTACTGCTTGCACAGAATATGTATATGATTTATTGTGTATAGTCTGGGTAAAATATTTAAAGATATTTGTCAAATCATCTCAACAACCATCCCATCTATGACCACCCTGAGGTCCCTGGACAACCTTCCTCAACATGGTATGCGCAGTAAGTGATGTAATGCACTTCTGTATTCTGCATCTTTATTCTTCGGTACAGTATACACACATGGTTTATCGTTGATGGGGGGGATATGGGAATAGGGAACGACATTGTTTATTGTGGTAGCGGCAAGGTTGCATCTTTGATCATGTTAACAAGATATCCCTCTGATCCCGTGTGCGTTGAAAGGGTGACTCATTCTTTAAGTAACAAACACAGATCAGTCGCCGGGCTAATTGCAACGATGGCTGGAGCCAAGTCTTTACCGTCATTGTAAGCGGCCCTCCAGTTGACAGTGTCTGCCTCTTTTATCCCACCGGGGACGAGTGAAAACCAAGCTGTGTGTTTGCTGTTGTTCAGACATTATTGTCATTGAGTCACCTTGGTGCTCCCTGAGAATAACCAGTTAATCCATACGGGCATTAGAATGTTATTGCACACAGGTTGTTGATGTATTCATCCTATTACCTTTTTGTTTGATTTTTGTTGGTGACCATTTATTATGTATGGTGTGTAACACAGTTGTAAATGCCTTGATACCATCTGTGTGCGGTCGCAGCTTATTTACCGGCAAAATCCCATTTATTTATTTATTCATAGTATCGTGCTTGCATATCCAAGGTGGCTCTGTTACTTTCTTTTTGTAGATTTTAGGTCACGGATGGATATATATGGTGAAAAAAAACTCTCCTTTATCAAACTGTATCCCCATATCCTATGAGGGTGCAGTTCAGATATCCTTAAAGTGGACCTTCACCATTGTGATCCCTCTCTGGCAAACGGTGTCAAAGTAATCTTTCCCTGGTCAACTATGTCAAAGGGATCCCTCTCTGGACAACTGTGTCACAATAATCCTTTTCTGGACAACTATATCAAAATGATCCCTTTCTGGCTAACTGTGTCAAAGTGATCCCTCTCTGGCCAGTCCCTATTCTACTGTGTGAAATACCAAATACTACCGATAGCATATGTTAATGAACATATAATGCCACTATGGGGCTGACAGACACAGCTGGAGGAGAGCTTCAGACTCTGGTCACTGACCTGCACTATGCAACAGAAATAAATAGACATCTGTGCTCAAGTCCAAGTCACTTACATATATCTAACAGAGTCTGGAGCTCTTTTGAAATAGCACTGGTCAATGGTAGTCATTGGTCAATGGAAGATAGCACTGGTCAATGGTAGTCATTGGTCAATGGAAGATAGCACTGGTCAATGGTAGTCATTGGTCAATGGAAGATAGCACTGGCCAATGGTAGTCATTGGTCAATGGAAGATAGCACTGGTTAATGGTAGTCATTAGTCAATGGAAGATAGCACTGTTCTTGTTCAATGGTAGTCATTGGTCAATGGAAGATAGCACTGGTCAATGGTAGTCATTGGCCAATAGAAGATAGCACTGGTCAGTGGTAATCAATGGTCAATGGAAGATAGCACTGGTCAATGGTAGTCATTGGTCAATAGAAGATAGCACTGGTCAGTGGTAATCATTGGTCAATGGAAGATAGCACTGGTCAATGGTAGTCATTGGTCAATAGAAAATAGCACTGGTCAATGGTAGTCATTGGTCAATGGAAGATATCACTGGTCAATGGTAGTCATTGGTCAATGGAAGATAGCACTGGTCAATGGCAGTCATTGGTCAATGGAAGATAGCACTGGTCAGGGTAGTCATTGGTCAATAGAAAATAGCACTGGTCAATGGTAGTCATTGGTCAATGGAAGATATCACTGGTCAATGGTAGTCATTGGTCAATGGAAGATAGCACTGGTCAGGGTAGTCATTGGTCAATAGAAGATAGCACTGGTCAATGGTAGTCATTGGTCAATAGAAGATAGCACTGGTCAATAGTAGTCATTGGTCAATGGAAGATAGCTCTGGTCAATGGTAGTCATTGGTCAATGGAAGATAGCACTGGTCAATGGTAGTCATTGGCCAATGGAAGATAGCACTGGTCAATGGTAGTCATTGGTCAATGGAAGATAGCACTGGTCAATGGCAGTCATTGGTCAATGGAAGATAGCACTGGTCAATGGTAGTCATTGGTCAATGGAAGATAGCACTGGCCAATGGTAGTCATTGGTCAATGGAAGATAGCACTGGCCAATGGTAGTCATTGGTCAATGGAAGATAGCACTAGTCAATGGTAGTCATTGGTCAATGGAAGATAGCACTAGTCAATGGTAGTCATTTCAGCAGGACGCCATTTCTCAGCTGTCATAAGAAGCGGCGGCTTGATTGATTTATACCGGCTATGATAATTTATTTGCATAAGACGAACGCATTATGTAAATTTATACAATCAGGGAATTTTTCACTCAGACACATCAGTCCTCGTCCCACCGGAGTTTCAAATCTAATTTCTCTCTTGCAGACACACGAGCACGTGCATACCGAAGTCAGCTTTATTGCGAGATATTTAAACTATTAGCATGTTTGTGGACTGTTGGCGTAACCCAGATTAACAAAATATGCTGAATTTAATTATGTAAATAATGTGAATGCGAGAGAACATTTTTCAAAGTGATAGTAAATTTTCTTCAGAGGGGCCGAATCATGTGAAAAAATGATGACGCCCGCACTTCCTGCTGCTGCTAAGAGCGACCCCATCACCAGAAATAATTAGTCAAACCTCTGTCACCTGTAACAAAAGACTGAAAGTATTCACCATTAATAGTACCTGCGCCGCCAATCATCTAAACAGCAATGACTTGACAATACGTAGGCAAAACAAACCAGTACATGGGCTACAAATGGGCAATCGTATACAAAATGAGGGCAGAAAACAGGCAACTGTTATAATATGCAGGCAACAAATGGGCAATAGTGCCAAAACATGGGCAACAAAGGGGCCATGCATCACAATCCGTGGGCAGGAAATGAGCAATTGTTGCAATGTGTTGCCAAGAAAAGAAGCCAATGTAACAATACATGGGGAAAAAATTGGCAATCAATACAATATGTTGGCAAGGAATTGGCATTTGATACAAAATATGGACAAAGAACAAGCAACATGTGGGCAGAAAATGGGCAACGAAGGAAACTGACACCCTCACCAACGGTAGCTGACTCTGATACTGGCCACCTTCTGTCTGCATATGTCCATGCCCATCACAAGGACCGTGCATGGCACCTTTGGCCATCTGGTGTCACCAGGGCCGGTGCTAGCATTGTAGTCAAGGTGGGCAAGGTGCAATTTTGCGCCCTCCCCCCCGATCCCGACCCCCACCCCCTGTGAAAACAGGGCATTTTGACAAGTATTGTACTTGTCAAAATGCCCCGATGTTTGCGCTATGTTTTTTTTTTTCCACTTACCTTCGGTGCAGAAGAGCAGCGGCAAGTCAGCGCTGGTCCGGTGGGAGGAGCTCCAGGTGGGGTCCTAATTTAGCTGGCCGGCGACTGCCTGAGGTGCCGCGCGTGTCGGGATCCTCAGGCAGTCGCCGGCCAGCTAAATTAGGACCCCACCTGGGGCTCCTCCCACTGGACCAGCGCTGACTCGCCGCTGCTCTCCCGCACCGAAGGTAAGTGAAAAAAAAAACATAGCGCAAGCATCGGGGCATTTTGGCAAGTACTTGTCAAACTGCCCTGTTTTTTCCGCCCTCACCCTGCAGCGCCGTAAGGCGCCCGCCTTACTTGCCTTGCGCTAGCGCCTGGCCTGGGAGTCACTACGGATGCACAGATATATTTTTTCTAAAATGAGTACCGATACTTTTCCTGAAGTACTCACCGATACTAAATTACTAGGGATGCACCGATACCATTTATTTGGGATCGAGTACAAGTACCGATATTTTTTCCTGTACTCGCCGATACCGAGTACCGATATCGGTGCCGGGTGCCCCGATTATTAAGACGTCTGGCAGGGGATCATGACCCATTGCCCGACTTCGTGATAGCCTGGGAAGCCGGTGTTCTATCGAAAGAATAGCGGCTTCACTTGCCAAGGTGGCCTGGCTTCCTGACCAATCATGAGGCCAGCAGTCGAGTCATGATGTGCCGCCTGGCTTCCTGATTGTTTAGAAAGCTAGGCTGTCTACCAACAAGTAAGGCTGGTTTCCCAGCCAATTTGGCAGCCGGGAGGGGGGAATCATAACCCACCGCTCGGCTTCCTGATTGGAAAGGAAGCCGGCTCCATGCTCGCTCTGCACTGCCTGTAGCGGAGGTAAGTATCAGAGCATTTGGGCCAGTATGAGTACTCGCCCCAACTACTCGGTAACTACTAGTATTGGTATCGGTGCATCCCTACCAATAACCAATACTTTTTTTTAGAGTCATGTGACAGTTTTTCTAAAACAATACAGACTAATGATTTCAGGAGAGTGGTGGAGCCCCAGGGCCTGGTCGCAGATGCGACCGCTGTGACCCTGGTAGTTCTGCCACTGACTCCAAGCTGTAGAACGACTACAAATCCCAGCAATACATTATACGGCAATGCAAAATAATGCTAGCTATACAGTACTACCAAAGCCAGAACACAAAACACAGCAATGCAGAATAATAAAGCTACATACTCTGTTGCTCACCAGGGCTGTGCAGCATCTCAGGAGGCTGTGCAGTCTCACTAGGGCCGTGAGGTCTCACCAGGCCTGTGTGTGGGTCTCACCAGGCCTGTGTGTGGGTCTCACCAAGGCTGTGTGGCCTCTCACCAGGGCTGTGCAGTCTCACCAGGGCTCTGTGTGGTCTCACCGGGCTCTGTGTGGTCTCACCAGGGCTGTGTGGCCTCTCACCAGGGCTGTGCAGTCTCACCAGGGCTGTGTGTGGTCTCACCAGG
>NW_017308771.1:30949-36762 GCF_000935625.1 Nanorana parkeri | reverse complement strand
CCAGGGCAGGGCAGTCTCACAGGGGCTGTGTGTGGTCTCCCCAGGGCTGTGTGGCCTCTCACCAGGGCTGTGCAGTCTCACCAGGGCTCTGTGTGGTCTCACCAGGCCTGTGTGTGGGTCTCACCAGGGCTGTGTGGCCTCTCACCAGGGCTGTGCAGTCTCACCAGGGCTCAGTGTGGCCTCACCAGGGCTGTGTCCAGCGCCTTAAGTGGCAGTGCGCGGTTTCGCCAGTGGTGGGAAGGCAAAGGAGATGTGCAGCAGGCATTGTAAACAGGCGCTGCGAGATCCCTACAAGGCTGCCGCCAGGGCCCCAGCAAGTGTGGGATCTTGCGACAGTCAAATGTATTTAAAAAATTGAAGCACCGTTATCGGTGCTTAGTATCGTGAAAATGCCCGGTATCGGCACAGATGCCAGTTTTGGCATAGGTGCATCCCTATCTGTCACCCTGTACTGGCACCATCTGGTGGGAAACCAGCTTACCCTACTGTGTCTGCTCTCTTATGCACCACAAAAGGTGGCTGTATTCAGAGAGGACAGCACCCCCTGGCCTAGGTACAGTACCCCCTGGCCTAGGCCTATAGGGCAGAATGCTACAAGATGGTCAGTGACATGCCATGTGTGAAAAAAGTTCTAATACCACACTGTCTACCAGCTACACACCAAGTCATTCCCTATTGATAAGCACATGTACTCTTCTAATATTTTTTAATGGGGATATATATGGTCCCCCTCCCCTCAAGATGACCCGTTTTAGATTAATTTATGATCCAATGGTAAAATGGCCCAAAGCAGATATGTCCCTCGGAATACCAGCCATTAGAGATAACCGTCTTCAAGTGAGTTGTTGGCGCACAGGGACACACCATCATTCTCACCTGATGATGACAGCGCTGTGCACACAGTAATTGCCTCTTTCGCTCGTAGCACTTTCTTCCTTTACTTTTAGAAAGTACAGAATCAGGTAACAAGTTTGGAATATCTCCCTGTGCCGTAATGAGGGCCCTCCGGCTGTCAGGAACGCTTGTTATTGCCCCTTAGGACATCAGGAAGCTCCCAGACTTCGCAGGCACTGCTGACAAACACAAGCATTGCTGGTTATTAGCGGCTTGTTTTCGGACAGCTTGACTGCAAGCGCTAACAGAGTTTCCTGTTATCTTCTTCCTGATTCCATATAATGTTGTTATGTGTTCTTCTTCAAATAATTAAAACCCAACACCAGGTAACGACAAGAAACTAAGTGAAGCTCCTTCTCTGTCGCCTTTGTAATGAAGGTTTAATCGTTATTACTTTAATACCATGTTAGTCTGCTTAGCCTTTCAGATATCTGAGTGCAGTGCAATCATTCACCCAACATACACTGACTTAGATATACACTATATTGCCAAAAGTATTGGGACATCCCTCCAAATCATTGGATTCAGGTGTTCCGTGACATTTCCTGGCTACTAAATATTCCGCGTTCACCTGTTACTGGGATTATAACAAAGTGGAAGCAACTGGGAACAACAGCAACTCAGCCAGGAAGTGGTCGGCCACGTCACATGACAGAGCGGGGTCAGCGCATGCTGAAGCGCACAGTGCGCAGAAGTCGCCAACTGTCTGCGGAGTCAATAGCTACAGACCTCCAAACTCCATGTGGCCTTCAGATTGGCACAACAACAATGCGTAGAGAGCTTCATGGAATGGGTTTCCATGGCCGAGCAGCTGCATCCAAGCCGCACATCACCAAGTGCAATGCAAAGCGTGGGATGCCGTGGTGTAAAGCACACCGCCACCGGACTCTAGAGAAGTGGAGGCATGTTCTCTGGAGTGACCAATCACGCTTCTCTGTCTGGCAATCCGATGGACGTGTCTGGGTTTGGCGGTTGCCAGGAGAATGGTACTTGCCTGACTGCATTGTGCCAAGTGTAAAGTTTGGTGGAGGGGGGGTTGTTTTTCAGGGGTTGGGCTCCGCCCCTTAGTTCCAGTGAAGGGAACTCTTAAGGCATCAGCACACCAAGACATTTTGGACAATTTCCTGCTCCCAGCTTTGTGGGAGGAGTTTGGGGACGGCCCCTTCCAGTTCCAACATGACTGCGCACCAGTGCACAAAGCAAGGTCCATAAAGACACGGATGGGGGAGTTTGGGGTGGAGGAACTTGACTGGCCTCACACTGTCCTGACATCAACCCGATAGAACACCTTTGGGATGAATTAGAGGCGAAGACTGCAAGCCCCGGCCTTCTCCTCCAACATCAGTACCCGACCTCACAAATGGTCCAACATTCCCATAGACACACTCCTAAACCTTGTGGACGCCTTCCCAGAAGAGGCGGAGCTGTTATAGCTGCAAAGGGCGGAGCCAACCCAATACTGAACCCTAGGGACTAAGACTGGGATGCCATTAGAGTTCATGTGCGTGTGAAGGCGTCCCAATACTTTTGTCAATATAGTGTATGTCCAGCAGCATTCCAGTCTAGGGAGGTCTTCAATTCTGATCCAAGGTTCCTGGAAGGCGACCATCTTCATGTCCCAGGCACTCATGATGGAGAACACGATGAACTCTACTAGTCTTGGTCTTCCATCCATATATATATGTTTCTAATTTAGGGGTCTCCTTGTGTCCTGTTGGAAATGATTACCACCAATGTTGTGTGAACTTGCTTTGGTTCGCTTCTCTTGGATCTTCTGCGAACCCAGCCAGAAATTTGGATTTAGAGAGCTACCCAGGGCCATCTGAGTCCTAGCAGCCATTGACTCTGTGCGACTGGTGGTCGGGTCACACAGAATCATTCATTGCTAGGATGCAGATGGGTGCACAATGACACTATGGGGCCACTAGCGTGCTAGCAACCAATGAAGCTGTGTGGGAGCAGCAAACCACAAACTGCTTGGGTTCAGGTAGAACTCCATGGTCCTGAAGTTCATTCCTAGTTACATTACAAACAGTTTGACCAAATAATGGTTCAGGCAGCACAAGGACCAAATGGTTCACTGTAACCTAAAGTGACACTAAACTCCGGAGTTAAAACCTAAAACTGCATTCCAGCCCCGGAACTCTGAGCAGCAATGTATCTTATTTGTGTATCACTCGGCTGTAGATCCTCCAATCATCTCTGACACTGTCCTTCCTTCTGGAGGGTGACTACGTCTGTTCCCCATGGTCCCTGTGTGTGTTGTAGTCACCGGTCCAAGCTCCCCCCAGATGGACTACAATCTCAATACAAATCAGTAAACTAAACCTGAGGCTGTAGTCCATCCCGGGAGGGAGCTTGGAGCGGTGACTACTTTTCAACACACCTAAAATCTTAAACAGTGTGTGTGTGTGTGTATATATTTGTACTGTATTCACACACATACACACATATTATTACCAATTTAAAGGGAACACTAATGGGCTGATTTATAAATCTTCCACCCAGCGTATAGATGGGCGAATGCCGTCCGCACAGCACTACTGAAGCTAGATGGCGCTGCTGAGGATACAAACTTCCTGAGTTCCTCAGCACCATCTAGTGGTGATAGTGTCCTGCAAAAGGCATTCGTCCCACTACATCCTGGGCAGAAGATTTAAAAAGCAGCCTCTACGTTATTTATAAGTCAATCATGGTGATTGATCATGCTGATGAATGTTACCTTAGGGGTGTACTGTTGTGGTGTTGCACATTATAAGGGGGGGCGCTCCTGCTGGTACTTCTGGTTCTGGCTCTATTCTGCATCCCACCCAGCTCACTGACATCACTGGTTATCAGGAGCAGGGCGGGACGCCGGCCAGAGCATCCCGCTCAGCTGCTGGCAACCAGTGATGTCAGTGAGCAGGGTGGGACGCCAGCCAGAGCGTCACACATTTCTAAGAGCTCTTAGTCATGCTCTGGCCACCTGACCCAATGAGAAGCTGCCATAGGCAACCGCCCCAACCACAGTGAGATGCCTCCTGCCTCATTATGCCCCTAGGGAGAGAGCAATGTGAACAGTGTGACGACATGGTGATGAGTTTATGAGTTAAATGTGTATTGGTGTTGGGTTATGTTTAAGTTTTTCTATGCTGTGTGACCTGGTTATCTCCCATTGTACTCTGAAGGAGCTCAGAACAATGACATTCCGACCAGGCTCCTGCTATGGCTGTCTGGAGCTATTTAGCATGTGGACCCCTGTGGTGTTGTGAAGACAGAATGTCTGGGGAGGGAAGGGGGATGTGATGGGATTTTAGTTTTATCTGATCACTTTCTGTATAAAAGTTTGTGCAGTTGCTCAATAAATCAGAGTTTGTTTCACCCTACACTCGGTCCCGACTAGTGACTGGGGCAACTGGGAGCTAAACATCATCAGGTTGCAATATCTCCTGAGCAAGGAAGAATACAGCGGCGGACATACTCATCCTGAGGACGGGGTTCCTCACATTGGTGGCAGCGGTGGGATCTGCTCCCTCCCTACGGAGTAGTCCAAACCACCAACGGGATCCATTTCTCAGCCAACTGAGGAGAACTGACTCAAGCAGCCATGACCCTGGCAGTGGAGTACTCCAAATGGTTGTGGATCATCTGTCCAAAGGGAGAAAAGGGTCTGTCTACAGAAGACTACTTCACCCTCGGACAGACGGCACGGACAGCTCTATGGAATATTACCGAGGCACACCGGGACCGGTTTCATCCATTTCCACAACAAAGGGTTCAGGATCAGACGGCCCTGTGAATGGTTACCCTGGGAGAGCAGCCTCAGGAGAGTTGGGTGGCTGATTTGCATTAGTTGGTTCAGCGGAGAGGAAGCTGATTTCTAACAGAGGTACCCCGTCGGGGTAACAGGCGTGTAGGTAGGTGCAGTATGGCCAACGGCCGCTAGATGCCCCCATGGGGCCCTGGAGATAGATGCAGCTCTGGCCTGGGGAGACTCTGTGTCCCAGGAGAGTTGATTTATAGGGGGCGCCGGAGAGGGGAGAGTTGTGGAGCAGTACAGGAGAGCAGAAGTCTAAGACTGTTTGCAGAGTCTCCGGAGGGAGACTGTTTCTTAAACATAGGCTGGTCCATGGGAAGGACAGGACCAGGCCTAGGACTATGTAGAGCTATAGAAATTCCCCAGTTTACCCTGGAGGGGGAAACCCACCGAGCTAGGACTGACAATGGATGGGATTCCGGAGAATAGTGAGAAGCTGTAAGACTGACGATATTTGCCAGTGGGCCTGTGGACGAAGTAAGACGTGGACTCTGGGCTGTACCTGGGCTGTACCTCTCTCTCTCTAAATTGTATCACCATGCAACTATCAAGAATTGTGCCGTCACCCCACCCGGGGGTGGCTGAACGTATACTTTGTTCTGTTAATACCTTCAAGTAAAACCAACAAAAACACTATCTGTGTGGACTGGTTCTTCTCCCTCCAACCTCTGAGAAGGTTCTACAGGAGTCTGATGTTGGACGGTATCGTGGCTGTAACCATCCGGAAGAGGGTAGGTGTGCAAAGGGGCTATGCCCGACACAGGGTGCCGTTCATTGCTGCTGCTTCATTGTCCAACCAAAGCGAGGTGACACCAATGTATCCCTAAACTTCACCTGGCTGTGCTGTCTGGCAGAACCATACAAATCTCGAACATGACTGGACAAAATCAGTTTGGCAGCAGAGAGTTCAAATTTGTGAATTTCATCCATGTGTTCGGCTTTAACAATGCTATATATGTTTATTGTATGTACAGTATATGGTAGATGACTATGAAATGCGATGTATCTATATCAATAAAACGCGATCATTATAATTTTATCTATTGCAATATTTTTATGATTTTGTTGCAACATTTTTTATTTTTTTCATTTTGTGTAAAAAGCCCAGTTTTTTTTTTTTTTT
>NW_017308771.1:14386-30471 GCF_000935625.1 Nanorana parkeri | reverse complement strand
AACATAGGCTGGTCCATGGGAAGGACAGGACCAGGCCTAGGACTATGTAGAGCTATAGAGATTCCCCAGTTTCCCCTGGAGGGGGAAACCCACCGAGCTAGGACTGACAATGGATGGGATTCCGGAGAATAGTGAGAAGCTGTAAGACTGACGATATTTGCCAGTGGGCCTGTGGACGAAGTAAGACGTGGACTCTGGGCTGTACCTGGGCTGTACCTCTCTCTCTCTAAATTGTATCACCATGCAACTATCAAGAATTGTGCCGTCACCCCACCCGGGGGTGGCTGAACGTATACTTTGTTCTGTTAATACCTTCAAGTAAAACCAACAAAAACACTATCTGTGTGGACTGGTTCTTCTCCCTCCAACCTCTGAGAAGGTTCTACAGGAGTCTGATGTTGGACGGTATCGTGGCTGTAACCATCCGGAAGAGGGTAGGTGTGCAAAGGGGCTATGCCCGACACAGGGTGCCGTTCATTGCTGCTGCTTCATTGTCCAACCAAAGCGAGGTGACACCAATGTATCCCTAAACTTCACCTGGCTGTGCTGTCTGGCAGAACCATACAAATCTCGAACATGACTGGACAAAATCAGTTTGGCAGCAGAGAGTTCAAATTTGTGAATTTCATCCATGTGTTCGGCTTTAACAATGCTATATATGTTTATTGTATGTACAGTATATGGTAGATGACTATGAAATGCGATGTATCTATATCAATAAAACGCGATCATTATAATTTTATCTATTGCAATATTTTTATGATTTTGTTGCAACATTTTTTATTTTTTTCATTTTGTGTAAAAAGCCCAGTTTTTTTTTTTTTTTATAGCTCGATCAATGTGCCTGCTGACTCAGTGGTGATTGGGTTGTGTATGTGATCGGAGTATAAACCGACCCGCTTGTGTTTGTCTTGACTCTCGTTCTTTCTAAAGTCTAAACATGTCTCTGCCGAGCGCATATCTGTCTTTTACGTCCCTCAGCTCCCTCGCATTGACTATCCATTTAACAAGCCACAGGCTTTCCGAACTCGTGCCCTTTCAGAGGTGTCCATAACATAACACGTCCAATTATCAGGAGACCATCAGACACCGTGACACAATATATTAATATCTATCGGCTCTGCGTCGCCGTAAGACCCCGAAGCGTGCCGCGGGACTCAAATTTAATGGGTATCAAGATTCCGCCCTCGTAGATTCCTGTCGCAGCCTGCACAGAGCTAGGAGAGGGGCGAGTATGCAACAGCAAGCAAATAGAATATAAAAAAAAAAGAGAAACACTAAAAATAACAAAAATGAAAAATAATAAAATATAAACAAGAAGCTGTAACTGTATCCAGCAGAAGGAAACACATCTCCGGGCAAAAAGACGTCGAATAGGAAAACAGCTAAAACACCGGAAGCAATTTTCATAAACGTTCTGCCGGCGGTGCAAAAAACAGCAAGCTAATTATTTTCGAGGCTTGCTGTTTACGGGTGAGTGGGTCTGCAATGTGCAAGTGTAAAGGGCGGACAAAAAGCGTATTCCGCAGAGCCACCAGCATGCCCCTGCATGGTAGGTGACAAGGTCGAGGGATCCGAGGACGCCTCCGAGATTGGCTGCTACTCTTCGGATTGAAAACATTTGTAGCCACCTTGCCCTAAGTGGGGTGACTATTAGAGGTGCACCGAAATGGAAATTTTAAAACCGAAATAAAAAAAATTGTCAGGCCGAAACCGATACCGAAAATTTTGTATTTTTTCAAAATGTTTATTTTTTTTGTAATAAACTTAATTTTTTATATTTATTTATTTTTATTTATTAATTTATTTTTTATTAAATATTTATTTTTTACTTTACTTTTAGGGGTCTCTGGGAAATATTGGGGGTCTAAACAGATTCCTGATATTGCCCTTTTAAAATAGAAAAAGAGATTGAGAATACAGAGTCCTCAGAGACACACAGAGCTCTCAGAGACACACAGAGGCACACAGAGCCCTCAGAGACACACAGAGCCCTCAGAGACACACAGAGACCTCAGAGACACACAGAGCCCTCAGAGACACACAGAGTCCTCAGAGACACACAGAGTCCTCAGAGACACACAGAGACCTCAGAGACACACAGAGCCCTCAGAGACACCGAGAGTCCTCAGAGCTCTCAGAGACACACAGAGCCCTCAGAGATACACAGAGTCCTCAGAGACACACAGAGTCCTCAGAGACATAGAGTCCTCAGAGACACACAGAGTCCTCAGAGACATAGAGTCCTCAGAGACACACAGAGTCCTCAGAGACATAGAGTCCTCAGAGACACACAGAGTCCTCAGAGACATAGAGTCCTCAGAGACACACAGAGTCCTCAGAGACATAGAGTCCTCAGAGACACACAGAGTCCTCAGAGACATAGAGTCCTCAGAGACACACAGAGTCCTCAGAGACATAGAGTCCTCAGAGACACACAGAGTCCTCAGAGACATAGAGTCCTCAGAGACACACAGAGTCCTCAGAGACATAGAGTCCTCAGAGACACACAGAGTCCTCAGAGACATAGAGTCCTCAGAGACACACAGAGTCCTCAGAGACATAGAGTCCTCAGAGACACACAGAGTCCTCAGAGACATAGAGTCCTCAGAGACACACAGAGTCCTCAGAGACATAGAGTCCTCAGAGACACACAGAGTCCTCAGAGACATAGAGTCCTCAGAGACACACAGAGTCCTCAGAGACATAGAGTCCTCAGAGACACACAGAGTCCTCAGAGACATAGAGTCCTCAGAGACACACAGAGTCCTCAGAGACATAGAGTCCTCAGAGACACACAGAGTCCTCAGAGACATAGAGTCCTCAGAGACACACAGAGTCCTCAGAGACATAGAGTCCTCAGAGACACACAGAGTCCTCAGAGACATAGAGTCCTCAGAGACACACAGAGTCCTCAGAGACATAGAGTCCTCAGAGACACACAGAGTCCTCAGAGACATAGAGTCCTCAGAGACACACAGAGTCCTCAGAGACATAGAGTCCTCAGAGACACACAGAGTCCTCAGAGACATAGAGTCCTCAGAGACACACAGAGTCCTCAGAGACATAGAGTCCTCAGAGACACACAGAGTCCTCAGAGACATAGAGTCCTCAGAGACACACAGAGTCCTCAGAGACATAGAGTCCTCAGAGACACACAGAGTCCTCAGAGACATAGAGTCCTCAGAGACACACAGAGTCCTCAGAGACATAGAGTCCTCAGAGACACACAGAGTCCTCAGAGACATAGAGTCCTCAGAGACACACAGAGTCCTCAGAGACATAGAGTCCTCAGAGACACACAGAGTCCTCAGAGACATAGAGTCCTCAGAGACACACAGAGTCCTCAGAGACATAGAGTCCTCAGAGACACACAGAGTCCTCAGAGACATAGAGTCCTCAGAGACACACAGAGTCCTCAGAGACATAGAGTCCTCAGAGACACACAGAGTCCTCAGAGACATAGAGTCCTCAGAGACACACAGAGTCCTCAGAGACATAGAGTCCTCAGAGACACACAGAGTCCTCAGAGACATAGAGTCCTCAGAGACACACAGAGTCCTCAGAGACATAGAGTCCTCAGAGACACACAGAGTCCTCAGAGACATAGAGTCCTCAGAGACACACAGAGTCCTCAGAGACATAGAGTCCTCAGAGACACACAGAGTCCTCAGAGACACACAGAAGCCTCAGAGACACACAGAGACACAGAGCCCTCAGAGACACAAAAAGTCCTCAGAGACACACAGAGCTCTCAGACACACAGAGTCCTCAGAGACACACAGAGTCCGCAGAGATACACAGAGTCCTCAGAGAAACACAGAGTCCTCAGAGACCTCAGAGACACACAGAGTCCTCAGAGACACACAGAGCCCTCAGACACACAGAGTCCTCAGAGGCCCACAGAGTCCTCAGAGACACAAAGAGTCCTCAGAGACATAAAGAGTACTCAGAGCCCTCAGAGACACACAGAGCTCTCAGAGACACACAGAGCCCTCAGACACACAGAGTCCTCAGAGGCCCACAGAGTCCTCAGAGACACAAAGAGTCCTCAGAGACATAAAGAGTCCTCAGAGCCCTCAGAGACACACAGAGCTCTCAGAGACACACAGAGCCCTCAATCTCTTTTTCTGTGTCCCCTGTTATAAATGAACAGGAGTCCTCTATACTGAGTGTTCCTGATCATTCATAACATGAGGACAGAGTATGTTTACTATATCCACAATCATGAATGAACAGGAAGTGATGTAGAGGTGATGTAGATCACTTCCCATTCATTCATAATTGAGGATATAGTATACATACCATACCCTCAATTATCTATGAACACTCAGCGATCACTGATCACCGACTCCTTGTACCCGCTCAGCCTCCTGTGACAGCGCGGCCTGTCCCCTCCCACACACCGCTCTGCCGGACTGTGATAGGAGGCTGAGTGGTGTGGAAGGAGAGACGCCGGCCGATCACAACGCTCTCTTCATGCAGCGATCGGCCTGCTATCACACTTTTTTTCTCCTCCCCGCTGGGACACAGAGCAGCGCCTAGCAGGGAGGAAAGCAAGCAGGGATGCGCCGATGTATCGGCAGAAAAATTGCACTTTCGGCATTATGCCAAAAGTGCCATTTTCAGCCAATATGTTTCGGCGGCTGATATATCGGTGCATCCCTAGTGACTATTTAAACTTAGTTTGCTGGGACTGCATACAGTCTGGCGCAGTGTATAGTCTATACTCATTTGGGTTTATTATTCTAATTCTTTTATTGATTGCATCTGCCTGCTGCTGGGGGTAACCTTGCCATACAGCAGAGCAACCAAGGGTGGCATGTTATGGATATCTACTGTATGTCACTCCAACTAATCACTGGGAGCTTCATGGACAGTGGTGCATGATGCGGGAGGACACAAATATCCAGGTCTGAACATGTGACCGCCTCTTTCTCCCCCGGGCCTCCTGTCTGGTGGAGGGTGTGTTATGTGTGAGCTGTCTGGCCAGGCCTGAAGTCTGCAGGTGGTCAGGTGTGGACCCAGTTGGGGTCAGGAGTTATTCCTGCGATGGAGAGCCAGGGAGGAACTTCGTCTGCTAGAGGTACCAAAGAAACTAGGATGGGCTTGGACCTCTGCCAACTGCCAACCACCTATGGTGCTTTAACACAGTGCCACCGCATTCTTGGTGAAAAGGCTCTTTATGCCGTGAAGCTGGAAAGCATTTGGTGAGTCTTGTGTTGTGTGTTCCTTAGATATCTGAAGCCCTAACCCTATCTCAGTGGCTTCACACGGTGTGTGCGAAGGGTGCGGCCCGCACCCGGGTGACACCATTGGAACGGTGACACCAAAATGACTGACAGTCATTTTGGTGTCACCACCTCTGAAAAGTCATTTTGGTGTCACCCCCTCTGAAAAGTCGGGCACTCGGTCAAGGACCGAAGGCCGAAGGCTGACATTTCGCCACGTAAATGACAGCTGGGCCCAGTTGTAATGACCGATCAGGGTCCCCAAATGACCTGGGGACGCTGAACTGTCATTTAACTATAACAACTGGGTGGAGCCGGTCGTAATGTCATCGGCTGAGTCGAAGTCCTTCTGCACTAATGACTTCGACGTACGGTTGAAATCAGCCGTACTGTGCCGGAGTGAATAGCCAAACGTAGTTTGGCTCTGTTCCCTTCGGCTCGGCTATTCACTCGGCTGCTTTGTGAATAACCCCCATAGTTTTTCCTGATGAAGGGACCACACTGGTTCCAAAAAGTTGCGATCTTTTGTGACTGCACATTTTTTCTAATGTCAATAAAGGAGAGATTGATATGGAGGACCCCGGTGTGCTGGTGACATCATTACCTCAACTATGCTGAGGACGTCTCACCCCTGGGTTCACTTTTTTCCTTCCCAGTGATTCTCCTTCTGCGGTGAATCCGGAGTGCAGCGTGAATGACTCAGAGAAATGGCCGCACTCATTGCTGCGCTTTGTTTAAATCTCATGAGTAGATATTCCGGAGATTCCAGTAATGACCCAGCAACAGAATAAAAATGCTGGTATTGCCGGTGTTCTATCGAAAGCTCCAACTCGTCGAAATCTCCAACCACCTGACTGCCCGGGTACTTGCAAGTTGGAGATTTCGACCGGGTGGCGTTAGACTGCAAAACACAAAGACTGACGGAGCTCCTGTACGGCTGCATTTTAACAATATTCAACACAGTGGCAAACTCGACGAGTATTCTGAAAACGCTGTGCGCGCATGCGCACCGCAAATGTACAGAGCTCCGGTCTTTCTGAGCACCGGAAGTAAGGTAGTTGGAGATCTCGATGGGTTGGTGCTTTCGATAGAACACCGGATCACTTCCCACCAAAGCTCCCCTGGCTCTCCTGTGTCTGATCAGTAGCCATGTGCTGGTCATTGCAATGGTTGCCCTGGCAGTAACAAAGCAGTTAGTATGCTAATTAATATTCCGGAACTCATTTTCTACACTAAAACAATATGTTGGAGTGTTTTTTTTTTTATTCCTAGATACACATTGTAAATTTTAAACTGAGCCGTTTCATATGTCAGCGGGCGGATGATTCTGACATCCTTCTAACACATTCTCAGATCTCCTCTATGCACCAAGAAAATAAAAGCTCGAATACGTGCCAGACATCTGTCTGGAAGCACTCTGGATGCAGATGGCAGTCCTCCTCGCAGGTACATGACTGATGGATTCGTCAATTTTCCGTCCCTCCGTTAAAAACCCCAATAAACACTCGGACTGTGCGACGTGGATTTTAACGGCCACAGCCGCCCCTTTTATTAAACCAAACAATTTTAACAATAACCAAAGTAATAAACCAAATATACATTAATACTGTAAACAATTGACCTGAGAAGGGGCCTTAGGGTGCCCGCCAGCTCTGCTCCTCCCGGACACCTGACTCCCACGTCCAATCAGGTAAGAGCAGCTATTCCCATTTTATTTTTAACCCTTTCTCCCGGGACTATTCCTCCCCCCCAGTCATGAAGCCCCTCCGCTCAGTCTCTCCGGGTCTGTCTGTATCAGTGCCGCCTAGCTGGAAGTAAATGTTTTATGCACGCTCAGTCATGTCTAGCAGTTAGTCCCGCACACGCTGGCTCCGCGAGGGGATCATCGCTTCATTCTAATAAATGAAAAGTTGGATTTCAGACGCATGTTTGGAAGGTGCATCTTCAATACTACCGTATGCATGGTTGGTGAAATAGGAGAATACTATCGGCATAAAAGCAGCCTGTAAAAAGAAGAGTCAAATCTCATTTACCTCTCCGGAGGTGGATTCCTTCTGCAGGAATCACAGGGGCGCTCTGCTTAGCCTGTACGAAGCAATGGTAGGCTGACAGCGGCCGCAGTTGTCCGCCTGTGTTGGGAGGTAATCACGCCTGTGGTTAGAGATATATTATCATCCCTGGATGGAAGCTGTTTGTGTCCGGGGGGCGATCATCTGACTCTAACCACAGGTAATCACTCCACATGCAATTACTTCCGAACACGGGCGATCATCTGTGGCCACTGTCAGCCTATCATTGCTCTTTACAGTCGGAGCAGCCGCCGCTGTCTGGAACCACCTCTAATCCCTGCTGCACACTATCGCACAGAGGTCAAGGTCGAGGGGTTCCACAAGAGCAGAAAAATGGTCAGCCAAGCCCGGGTCGATAACAGGAGATCAGAGTGGAGATGCACGGTACAGAACGCAGGCGCAGGGAAAAGATGAAGACCAGTCAGCGTTGGAGGCTAAAATGTCACAAGCTTTAACAGCCCATTTAGCATCAACATACGCAACGCACGCAGACGTCCACACGCGGAGGTGCCCGGCAGTGCACAATTTTATGAGTCAAACTAAGCCCGTGCACATGTGCTTCCGCAGGTGCTCGTGCAGGATTCCGAACGCATGGGCCAAGCCCGGCTTCCTGACATAGCCTGTGCTCTCTGCGCTAGGTTTAATATCTGAGGTTTCCAAAGGCATTTTGTAAGAGACTTACCTGCAGACTGATTGCTGCCCCAAAACGTTCACGCACACAAGCATGCAATTCATTGCTAAAAGTTCCTGGTAAACGCGATTTAGCACGTGGACGTGAGCGTATGGGAACGTTTATGTGCAATAGCGCGCGCACTTTAGCATACGGTGTGCGCGTTCGTTAGCGTACGGGTGCACGCTCATTAGGGTGCACGCTACTCTATATAAACGGTCAAGAGGCCATGATGACCAAGTTGCTGAGTGGTCCCCAGCTAGTCCCTGTGTGTCCTGTACTCTGTTGCAGTATGCTGATTTCCTGTGTATGAACCTGGCTTGTGACCATTTGACTCCGCCTCCTCCTCCTCCTGATTCGGTAGCTCTGCTCTCTGATCTCCTGTGTATGACCCCGGCTTACGTTTCCTGACCCTGCTCCTGATCTGTGATTCGGCACCTCAAGATTCGGCTCCCTGTGTATGATCTCGGCTTGAACCTGACTGCCCTCCTGGTCTGCCTCTTGGTGGATCGCTCCATCAGCACCCTGAGCAGCTACTTCCAGCCAGTGCTCCATTGGCCTCACACCCGTTGCCTGCTCTGCTTTCAAGAGATCCCGGCGTCATCCCGGTCCTGCCAATTCACCAGCTGGCCCAACGCACTCAAGCGTCTTCTTGAAAACCGACCAACCACCAGTATCGGCACCTGCGCCCCACTCTGTCCTTACATCCCCCGTCACCACTTCCAGAGGTGTGGGACGAGAGGTTCAGCCCCCTTCACAGCTGAGTCTCCATCCAGGCATGTGATACATTTGGTGCACACAAAGTGGATTTCTACCCTTTGTGGCTATTACAGATTGGAGCTGCAATGCTGGGGCCCTGCGCTGCTAGGGCCAGGCCTCCGCCTCCTCGCCATTCAATGTCGGCCGATAGTCATGTAAGGGACCCGGGTAGGCCCCCCAGGCTGCCCGGGCCCCTTACATGAGTATCGGCCGTACCCCCCCTGATGGCTGCCCTGATTATAGAATATATTAATATGAAAATGTCTGTGCCTGGAGTTCAGCGTGAAGATCTGGTGGTAACGGCTGTGTGCCGCCCCAATGGGCATCGAAGTTTTATTTAGATAAGGATTTATATAGATTGTTTTCTCTACACCATTTTCCTATGGACGTTTTATATATTAGTTCACATGCTGCCATCTAGTGACCTTTTGTGGTAATGCACTTGTTTTTTTATGTTCCTTCGCTGAGATCTATGACACATTTCCTTTGTATGTAATGCCCCACCCTTCTTCCTCGTCAGTACTTCCTGTGTCATGCATGCAGCTACAGGCCACATGTAACAAGGGACACATGCATTCCACATAGTACCCTACGAAGGTATCATCTTTTGACCGCATAATACCTCAACTCATTCAGCTGTTGTTTCCTGTCATCTGCTGTAACCTGATGTTCAGAATAAAGCAACCCTTTTGGATGAAACGGTATTTGGTGAGTTCAGCTATCTGATAAGGATTGTCCGCAGTGATTGAATCTGCTTATACAGGCCGGGCATAGAGGTCTCAGCAAGGGATATGTAAAGGCACGGTTGTTAACCGCATGAATCGCGGCAAACTGCGCATGCGCGAGAAATCGCGGCAAACTGCGCATGCGCGAGAAATCGCGGCAAACGGCGCATGCGCGAGAAATCGCGGCAAACTGCGCATGCGCGGGAATGGCGGCAAAATGTGCGGGAAACCACACAGGAAGTGACGTAGCTGTCAGTATCCTGGGACTATTTAAGGAGGAGTCAGCCTCTCTTTCATTGCTGATGGTCTTGTCAGCTTGATGTGTTGTATCCTGTGTTCCTGTATTGTTTAAAGCCTGCCTCTGACTCGGATTGCCCTGGACTACTCTCTTGCTTGCTGCCAGCCCTTGACCCCGGCCTGTTTCCTGGACCTTGAGATTGCCTTACGATTTTGTACCTTGCCTGCCCGACCGGATTTGACCTTGGCTTCCTGACCTCTCTTCTCAGCTGCTCCCACGCAGTGTTCGTTTCCAGTCTTCGGCACTCGTGCTCCTCGTTGCCCTGCGCCCTTCTGTTCCAAACTCCAGGGGCTCGCAGGACGCGAACCGCAAGAGGCGCCTCCCCATCTTCCAGTCTCAGCCTCAGGTACGTGATAGGATAAGTCACTAGCAAAACAATCGGTGTCAGAATAGGCTGAAAAAAAGACACGCTGGAGTGATACTTTGCGGCTTGGCACGTCTTCTAGCCTCGTGGTCTTCTATTGCACGGAATGTCGTGTTTTCGGATGACTTTTAGGCACTTTTTGAAACTTCCCATTTCAATGACTTGAAATGTAAAATGAAGGTCACCTGTCCAGATAAAAATGACAATGAGTTGTAGTGCCGAGTGTTGTATCCGGTGTTAGCACAGCCTGGAAAGATATTTATTTCTGACAGGCGCAGCACGGAGAAGCCCAGGTAAGCTCGTCTGGTGTCTAGCGAGCTGTCAGGAGGAGCGCAGTTCATACATCATTTCAAATACTAAAACCAATCTTTCAGGAATGTAATGAAATTATAATGCCATCAGCAATGCTTGACATGCACGGGCTCCTCCGGCTGCTGGGCTCTTCTCTTTCTTGGCTGCCAGTCTGATCTTCTACATGTATAATGGCCGGATCTGAACAACGCAGCCTTGGGCTACCATGTTAGCCAGGTTTGGTGATGGCTCTAGTTAGGGATGCACCGATACCGATACTAGTATGGGTATCGGTGCCGATACCAAGTATTTGGGTGAGTACTCGTACTCGCCCCAAATGCTCCGATACCTAGCACGAGTACTTCCTGTATCAGGAAGCCGGGCAGCGCATCATTACACGCTGCCCGGTTTCCTGATTGGCCAGGCAACGGCTCCATGCTCTCTCCTCACTTGTGAGGAGAGAGCATGGAGCCGACTTCCCGGCCAATCAGGAAGCCGGGTAGCATGCAATGACGCGCTGCCCGGTTTCCTGATTGGTCAGGAAGCTAGCAAATCCGGAAGCCGGGCGCCGTGTAATGACGCAGCGCCCGGCATTCTGATTGGCCGGGAAGCTGGCTCCACGCTCCCTCGTCATCTCATGAATCATAATATTAAGAAAGTGACCTTAAAGCATTAGTTTGTATTGCTTTAGAAAAAAATGTCCCTTTAAGAAAAAGTATCGGTAATTGGTATCGGCGAGTACTTGATCAAAAGTATCGGTACTCGTACTCGGTCTTAAAAAAGTGGTATCGGTGCATCCCTAGCCGCCAGCTCCTTATACGGTGCAGAGAACCAGTCACAAGAGAAAGCTCAGGTTTGGTTTAAAGGAAACCTGCACTCGGGAAATACAAAATCCAGTGTCTCTGGCACCTTCTGACCGGAAAAAGATATACAAATCAGGAGGTGGGCAGGTGGTGTGGCCAGACCCTCCACACTGGTGGACCAGTGCTTAGTACTTATTAGCAGTGTTCCATTGCACTCCTGACTGATATCTCTCTTAAGCTGCTTTAGTGGGTGCTGCAATGAGCAACGGATCGCAATGGTGTGGAACGATGCAAGGAATCGGGTCACCAGCACAATAAGGTCCACCATATCAATCCATATTTTATTGACGTACGATAAACATGGTATCACACAATGGAATTCAATGTTTCTGAACCACATGTGGTTCCTTTACCAGGCAAACAATGTATTTCCTATTGGCACTTGGGGGAGCCAGTTTCCGGCCAGTCCGACATCAGAGGAGCAGCGTCGCTGATGGGGCCCCAGCTTGTCTCAAAGCCGCATGAGCGGCAATGCTGGGGCCCTGCACTGCTAGGGCCAGGCCTCCGCCTCCTCGCCCTTCACCGTCGGCCGTTAGTCATGTAAGGGACTTGGGCGGGCCCCCCAGGCTGCCCGGGCCCCTTACATGAGTATCGGCCATACCCCCCTGATGGCTGCCCTGGAGCCAGACATGTGACTAATGTATTCTCTGCCATGAACTCTCTGCGCCATCTTGAGATGAGTCCATGTGTAACGTGACACAGTGTTCTCATGGGATTAAGGTTGGAATATTGGATGCAGAGGGACTATATATAACTCCACCTGTGTCACAGAGGGGCCCATTGTTGCAAGGAAGTTGTTCTTGGAAGTCTTAGGGCAGCAACAGGTACATGTCGGTTAAGCCTCGCCCCTCAGTCAGAGTTAGTAAATACCAGGGAGCCTATAAAATGTATGGTAACTGGTTCCTAATAGGGAATATGAAGAAATGGGTTTGAATATATGAATATATTTTTAATTAGCCCTCACATGTATTATCTTAGGACCCATGATGTAGTTGGTATATCGTAGTTCTCTTCCTGGATTACCGCCATGTGTTTCCATGGCTCACCTGCACCATGGAAATTATTGACACTGTGCGAAAATCTGAAGGCACCCCTGACAAAGCCAAAAGGCACCACAGGGCTCCACAGCACCCTGGCTGAGAAAAGCTGGTCTAGAGCAGCAGTTCTCAACTTGTGTAACCTCAGGACCCACATTTGTCCTTGGTCATTAAGTCCTGACCCAAGTCGCTCCGCACTGGAACGCACGGCATTGCGGTACCGCGCATTCCGGTGTGGGCGATCGAACTGTGGGCGGCAGGTGTGTTTGGGGGTGCCATTCAAATGAATGGCAATGCAGCACACCTCCCACAGCAGAATGCGCGGTAGGTACGATTGCATGTTGAGGTGCGTTAATCGCACGGTACTGTGTGGTTAATGCACTATACTAGTGAGGATGGGCCCTCAAAAACACTTACAGACACACACAACCGCAGACACAGTCTCACCCACTCACAGACATTCTCATACACACATACATACTTATGAGAACTGGAGTGGATCCTCAGCCTGGAGTCCAGTGTGGGCTGCTGTGCTGTGACGGAGCTCCATCCATATGTGCATTGCTGGTACAGCTTCCTTGCATGTCCTGTAGAGGTGTCGGGAGTCAGAATGTGACAACACTTTGGTCCAAGCACCTGTACAGGACACATGAGGGAGCTGTAAGCAATGCACGTATGGATGGAGCTCCCTCGTGGCCATAACCCCATCCCACCCAACCTCAAGCTGACACTCGGCGGCGGGCAGCATATTTTGAATGGCTGCTTGGTGCGAGAACTGACAGTGCTGCGCTAGGGGGAGTCTGAGGAGCCACTCACCTAGAAAAGTGGAAGGCATGTGGTGCCCCACTGAACAAAGGGTGGCAGACCCACTTTTGGGTCACGGCCCACCAGTTGAGAACCAAGGGTCTAGACAATGCACTTGTTAAATGTTTGATACCATCATTTAGAGCCTTGGTTCTCAACTGGTGGGTCGTGACCCAAAAGTGGGTCGCAACCCTGCGTTCAGTGGGTCGTTGCATGCCTTTCACTTTTCTAGGTAAGCGGCTCCTCTGCCTTCCCCCTAGCGCAGCACTGTCAGTTCTCTCGCCAAGTGGCCATTCAAAATATGCTGCCCGGCCACGAGTGTCAGCTTGAGGTGGGGTGGGCTGAGGGTATGGCTGTGAGGGAGCTCCCTCTATATATGCATCGCTTACAGCTCCCTTGCGAGCCCTGTAGAGGTGCCTGGACCGGAGTGATGTCACATTCTGCCTCCTGGCACCTCTACGGGGCACACAAGGGAACTGTACAAGCAATGTACATATGGATGGAGCTCCATCACAACACAGCAGCCCACACTGGGCCCCAGTGTGTATGTGTGTGTGCAAATGTCTGTGAGTGTGTGAGATTGTGTCTGCGGTTGTGTATGTCTGTCAGTGTTTTTGAGGGCCTGTTCACACTAGTACAGTGCGTTAATCGCACCTACCGCGCATTCTGGTGCGGGAGGTGTGTTGCGTTGCCATTCAATTGAATAATACCCCAAATGCACCTCCCACCCACTGTTCATGAGGCCGCATCAGAATGCGCGGTACGCTAATGCCGTGCGACTTGGGTCGTGACTTAATGACTAAGGACAAATGTGGGTCCTGAGGTTACACAGGTTGAGAACCACTGCTTTAGATCATTAGACAGCCAACACGGGGAATATGAGCAAGGTGGTGCGACTGTAAGTCGTCTTGCTGTGTGTGAGCCTTTCTCTTACTCGGCTCCATTCGGTACAATTTTAGGGCTGGTCAAATAAAATGTGCTAATTCTAACCAGTCTTTATGTATCTTCTGCATCCCCCGCGGTACCTGGAAATTCCGTACTCCTCTCGTTACATGGGAAGCATACCGTCAGTCTTCTATGTGATTGAATTTGTAATGACCCTTCGAAAAGGAAGAGAAATCCGGATCTGGGTATCGGGAACATGAATATATTCATTTTATAATTTCCTAAAGTACTAAATACACAGAGAGAAGCTGTGATGTCATTGCAAAACAAATTCAGTTCCAGGAGTGAATAACGCTGTGAAAATATATTAATAATGATTTGAATAATCGCTCACACACACACGGGTGAATAATTGCCGGCGGAATGTTGTTAGTGGCACAGGAGTGGATAGGAATAACAACTAGGCAGTAACGGATAGACCGTCTTGCGGGAAGTCCACATAGACCCATCAATAATGACTAAACCACACTGGTTTGTGAAGCCGCTGTACGATCTACGCAAGGGGGAGAAAAGAAGTGAGCAGCTATTTCCACTAGGTAGCAATTATCTGATTGATAAAGATAGAATGTTTCAGAATGTTCTCAAGACTCTTATTATACCTTCAATGGCCAGAAAACAATGGGCCCCTGAAAAAAGAGGGTCTAACCAGGCCATATGAGCATGAAGAGACACTCAACGGCATCGCCATGTCTACATGTTCTCCAGAATGGGCTCCAAGTATAACCTAACAAGGTTCCGAATAACTCATGATGGTGAGACCCAGGAGGAGAGGTTTAAAGGAGAACTATGGGGTCAGTGTTTTTCCCCATAGTTCTCCTTAGGGTAACGGGGGGACACAAACTAGCGTCCTCCCGTCACCCTAAGCTCAGTATATAGGGAGCTACAGCTCGCGGTATACTGAGACGCCGCAGCCGGAGCGGATCGCGACATCGATGTCGAGATCCGCCCAGCTGCGTGAGTGACACCTGGCTCCGCCTATCTAGAGGCAGAGCCAGCTGTTACAAGAGGGAGGGGGGTGGTTGATGTTGGTGGTGCACGAGACGGGGGTGTTACCTCCCAGGAGCTGGGCGGGACACCATCCCTGGCAACCAATGATGTCACTGGTTACCACAGGCTGGGTGGGGTGCTGGCCAGAGTGTCACATGGTTGCTAAGAGCTCTGGGACATTCTGCCAGGAAAGGGGGTGGCAGGCACACCTGTCGCCCCCCCATGTGACCCAATGATATGTTGCCTGAGGCAACCATCTCAAGATGCCTCAATATAGCGACGGTCCTGCCTGTAAGACCCCTTTCACACAGTCCGATCAGGAGGGGATCCGTGCTTGGATCCCCTCCTGATCAGAATGGATGTTATCATTGTGACATAACAACTTGCAGGCAGACCTGGACGGAATGCCCACGTGAAAGGGCTGTAAGTGTATTAGTCATACCCTGGCTGGCGAGGAAAAAATTAAAATTAAAAAAATGAAAGAAATTGATACCAAAATGCTGGACTACAAATAATGGAACAGGGAAAAGGTGCAATGGGACTGACGGAAGGGACCAGAAGCTCCGCTGACTACGGAAGGATAGAAAGGAAGAAATGAACATTAATGAAACATATTCAGACCTCTAAATGCCGATCACAGAATAATTCCCGGAGCTCAGGTGTCATCCATCATGGCGACAATATTATATTATATTCCTTCTTTTATTTGTGGAAAGTTTCCTCTCTCACATCTTACCTGTTGGCTCAGAAAACACATCTAGGAAGGTGTTCAGGTGAAAATAACACGCGGAAAATTGTGTTCTGAGCGGCTGATGAGCATCGGTATCAAGTAACTGAAGCAGCAGCAGCAGCAGCAAGTGGGATGGAAGGCCGAGTAACCTAAATAGATGACATAGGTGTAAAATGTAACATGTTGTAGGAGCTTCAACATCGGCAGGCAGGCTGGGGGTGAGCTGGAGGTATAGCCAGTCACTGGTGATGGTGGCTCCTGCCCCTCCCTACCAAACCCAACACTGGCTTCCATCCCCCACCCTTCTCTGAA